>NW_022146665.1:387430-667187 GCF_002938485.1 Sitophilus oryzae
CTGATGTACTCGTTCCAGTTGTATTGCTGATATACAGGGTAGTTCACCACATACGACAAGAATTATTGTGGCTAAACGATTGGATTTTTACAAATTGTAAGTTTTGGGTTCATTAAAGGACTATTAGGCTATAATTACGAAAAAATAATTTTACAAAGATACAGAGTGTCCCCAAATAGAGTAAAAAATATTATAGTTGTATTTTTAAATGGGGAAACACCACAATATATTATTGCATTTAGATTCTAAGATTGAAATAAAGGTAAATTTGATTAAGGTTTATCACACTTAAAACCTTACCGTTTTTGAAATATTTTTCAATTTTGTATTGAAATTGCAGTAAAAATTTAAAGCTTCTTTCTACAAGGGTACCAAAGTTTTAATACTAAATGTTACTGAAGATTATTTATTGATCAGATATTGTATTGCAATAATAAAGAATTATACATATACAGAGTGTCAAAATTTATATTAAATTTTTTTTTTTTTTTATTCTTTGTTTATTACTTTCCTTTAGTGTCCAGGTTTAAGAGACATATATAGCTATGGGGAAAACGAGTTTAGTTAAAAAACAGTTTAGTTTTTCGTGTGATTGTTGTAGCCTTCCATACCTTAGTCAGTTTTGTTGTTGCATTTCTCGCCAATGACACTCTGCACCTGATTTCAGCCTCGTATACTCCAGAGTTTGCTATCATGGAACCTAAATAATTGAATTGGCTCACAAACTCGTATACAATAGTGGATAATATACAAAAAAAAGAAAAAATAATCGGCGTACCCTTCAACAAACTCGTAACTGTAAACACCAGTGTATACTAGTATACTCTATACTCAGTGTCTATTCTACTTCAGTGGTTATTATAGTTAATAATTACTGCCTTTCAGCATCATCAGTACGGTAAGGAATCAGCAAACGCTGCAATCGAACCCAAAAAACAGAAACCAGGAATCATACGATGCACGAGGCACCATATCTTTATATTCTCTGAAATTGTTGAGGGCTACGCCGATGATTTTTTCCTTCTTTTAATATTTTTTTATGTACTTCCTGAACTATTATTTCAGTTTATTAATTTTCTACACTAAAAAAAAACTATATATCATATTCATTTTCCTAAAGACTGAAATAATTTGTAGGAAACGTCGCGCTTCTAAGACCCTGTTTGTATTTAATAAAATAAGAACCTCGTTAAGCCTCCTATTTCAGTATGCAAACATTCCATAAGATCCGGAGAATGAGGCGCCCTGCTATGACTATATTATGCTACATACTGTTACACTGGAAGCATACGTATATAAAATGGGCTATAAAGTTGGCTAGTCTTCGTTAAATTTGCTCGGTTAGTATCAAATGGGACATCTAGTAGTAGACTCATAAAAGAAATGTATAAACAAGATTTGGGAAAATATTTTTCGTGTTATTAAATATTATTATAAAGAAGAATCCCATTAAGATATGTTTTGGTTTAAATAAATGTTGCAAATTCAATCTGCTCCATAACATGAAGGGTAGAATTTAAAATGAGTAGGAGGGGGGTGAATCACCGCTACCTTAAAGATCTACAATGAAGATGGAAACATTTTGCTTATGTAGATTCCCTTAAAGAGACAATACAAGATATCGAAATCCAGTTGACAATCCACAGAAACAAATAACTATTGTAAACGCCACGAATGTTTGGGAGTGTTTCATCGCTTGACGAAGTTAGAATCGACACGCGCGCTCGGATTTTTACATTAAAAACGTAAATTTTTACCGCAAACGTAGGTTTTTAAAGGCCGGGTCTAATCATCTACCTGCGCTCCTCCTACTTATTCTAAAATGTTATCGTGATTGACAAAGACGATACTATATCGCGTTTCTTTGATTGGTCGTTTTTGTGCGTCAGTCCATTGGTGTGCTTGCAGTGCGACCAATGGGGCATTCCAGTTTATATTTATAACCAAATATATTATGTTTTGACAAGACTTTAACAGTTGAAATAACAAATTACAACAGATTATATATTGATTATTATATGACTTGAAACACCACGACACTGGAATTAAGTTTTATGTGACCTTGAACAGATTAGTTCACATTGTAGCGACTGATGAATCATTCCCAAACATTCGTGGCGTTTACTAGTAGTTTTTAACATAGATAGGCTTTCGAATAAAAACAACCAAATAATATTCTTTTACTTAGTCTTGTATGAATAATATTAGTAAAGGACTTCAAAAAATATTGCAGAGCGGTTTAAACTGCTTTGAACTGCTTTTGACCACATTTGAATTGCCTTTGATTTGGTTTGGTTAAGTTAATCGTCTAAACAAAAAAAAAATATAATATGCTATTTATTGACTATGGGTAGAAAAAACTAACATAATTTCCTTAAATCTAGATATATCTTAGATATATACAAATACATTTTTTTTAATATTCAAATTAAAATCCACTTCCGACGGCGAGAGCAGTCTTTGAGCTATCTAAGAAAAAATCCTGCACTGAATAAAATGCTTTATTTACTAAATACCCCCTTAAAGCGGACTTTAGTTTGTCTCTTGGCAAGCTTCTAATAGCCATGGGAAAAGAATTGTAAATTTTTACAGCATTAAATTTTACATTTTGTTGAATAAAGGTATAATTACATTTTTCTGATTTTAAATTTTTGTATAATCTTGTATCATGATTATGATTTCTATTGCCTTCTCAAAATAAATCTTTGTTATTACTTACAAATAACACTGATTCCATGACATAAATACTAATAATAGTTAAGATATTTTTCGAGATAAATACACCTTTCATTAGTTTTTGGTGGGGGTTGGGGGTTGGTAAGGGGGTATGGGAGGAGGTTAAACATTTTAAAAAATTGTAACTCCAAAATTACAGTAGCTAGCGAAACGCGGTTTTCAAATTAAGATTAGGAATAATATGTGCAACAAAATTTGTAATAACATCAAAATCAGTCCAAGTCACAGTTTTCAAGATATTAACATATTTTAATATGGGCGGCTATACGTGCCTCCCGGCGCCAATTTTTTAAATTAACATTAAATGAAAATGATTTGTTTGTAGACTCAGAAATTGTAAAACCTTGTATACCTCCACTGCTTGAAATAAGCTCTGTCATTACAACGGCTCGTTCTGGAATACTTACAGCAGCTTGAATCTTTTTCGCAATCTCTATTTTATTGTTGATGACTATTCGATATATCCTTCCACAACCATTGCAGTTTGCCATCCTCCGTGTCTTTTTAACGTTGTTATGTTCACTCCTGCATTTGCCAGTAATGTAGCGGATGATCTTCTTATACAATGGCCAGTGTATTGCTCAGGATGTTGTAGGCCCAAGTATTTGCGGAAGATCTTCCTGAATCATTTTTCTTTAAAATCTAACTTGCTGATGATGTCTTAATGTCAGTGCTATTTATTTTATTACAAAAAACATATAACGCATATCTATATTGCATAGTAACATAAACGCACCCTGATCATTTATTAATTCGCAACAATGAAGGTAGAACTGGTAGATCCTTTTAAATCAGTTGTTCTTTAGAGATTGGACATGAAACAGTTTTGCTGTTGGATAAAATGTTGTATGGCACTCGCGTATTATAACATATAAGTTACTTAAGAAAATTAGCTAAACATTTCCCAGCTTGACTTATATGTAAGATAACACACTAGTACCATAAATAACTATTCATATAGTAAACTGAAACATTTAATAAATTATTTTTTTTGGAATATAAATATCGTGCTTCACAAACGTGGCTGAAAGAAAGTATCCAAAAATAGCTCTGTCAGTTACCCTAATCTATAACAATTAGTCTCGATGGGGCATATCTACGTATGTAAATACCATAAAAGATGTAAAGGGATTAAGCGTCGGGCCCATCATAAGCAGCTTACGGCGTATAATTGATCGTTCGTAAAATTATTTTGGAAGGACGGGTTTTCGGACGATTTAAGCACGCAATTTAGATTTAGGCATATAGCCACAGAAAAACGTTTCATTTCTTTAATTGTAACAATCCCAAAAAAATAAACTAAGATAAAAAATGTTTATTTATATTTTATTAAAATTAAAAAATAGCAAGTTTAGTCGTTGCTGACTGAAGTTAAGAAAAAACTCAAAATTGAAGTGAGGAGGCAGGCAATAATCACAAAACAGGCTAATAAAACTACTTTTTCAAATTTGTCAAGCTTTCGAGAATTTTATTCCCATCATCAGGACATCTGCATCAAAAAGTAGTTTGACTGAGTCAATTAACAAAAACAACATCCTCTGTACAAAAAGGCCTTAAAACTAGCATCATATGACAGTGGAATACAAGGAAATTTCCTGTATAAAATATCAAAATACATATCCAACGACATTACTTCTTTTAAAACAAAAAAAAAATTACTAAGACTAATTTCTACATTGTTGTTTCAAACTCGATGACAGTTTGCATTGACTACATGCATAGTCTACTGCTCAGTCTACATTGACTTTTCAAACAGTGACTCCACACTTTGAGTGCTTGACAAATTTGAAAGTTTTACGAAAGCTTGACAAATTGGAAAAAGTAGTTTTATTAGCCTGTGTGGTGATTATTGACTGCATCCTCACTTAAATTTTGAGGGTTTTCTTTTAATAGAATCTATAAATTCCTGCCTTATTAGTGGCAATTTCCATTAGCCCTCCTGCATTTGGATCACGCTATTACCATTACAGTTGGGGGTTGGAACCTTTACGGTTCCAACAGCAAAATAAAACACTAAATCACCACAATACACCAAAAAACACTTTTATTTTACAATGGACGCGCGTTTCGCTAACCATATTAGCATCATCAGCAGATGCATCATCTGCGGCCTCGACAGTTCACGGTCACGACACAAGAATAAATAATAACGAAAGTTATTATTTATTCTTGTTATTATTTATTAAATAAAAAAAGTTATTATTTATTCTTGTGTCACGGTCTTGACAGAAGAGCTAGCAAGAAAATAAAGTGGTAAGGATCGCACGATCGCGTAAACACCATAAAACATTTGATTTAAAGCTAAGGAAATCATTATTATAAACTTGATGCTGTATACTAATATCCTTTAGCTGGAAGTAAGTGCTAGGAAGTCAATTTTCATGCATATTTTCATCGATGGGTTTGTAGCTTCTGAATAACGGTCTAGGTAAAGCATCTAGCTCATTTGTTACCTCAGAATCAGAATTATTAGTGTTAAGCAACTAGCATTTTTATTGGAGAACATTGTTATACTTATTTCAAACCAATAATCAACGAGCGCCGAAGTATTTATACTCTATGAATTGTTGGTTAGGTTCAAAATGTATTCTCTTCTTAAATAAATTTCAGCGTTAGCATTATTAGGCATTTGCTATTATTTGCATAAAAGTGTCTATTTTGGGTGGTATTCCACAGAATTTTCAGGCTATGAAACAGAAAACAGAAGGAAATAGAAAATGTACACAAACAAATTGAAAATAATATTTATATTGTCAAGACTTAAATAGATGTCAACTTGGGTTTAGATCAAATTGTGAAAAAAGCACAAATAATATAATTCTAGTAAATATAATATAATTTGAGTAAACCAATTTGATATAGGCCCAAGAGATCAGTTACCTGCATGACATCGACCCAGATATCTTTTTAAATAACATTAAAAATTAAACAATTAAAATACAACAATCTCGGGTCGATAATCAAACGCAGGTTACCGAAGTTCGATTTCCTCATGGTCATAGCCGGGTGAATGCAATTAGATGATAACATATTGAACAACGTAACAGGCGATGACCACGAGGGATAGAAAATATAAAAATGTATGCTGAAGAGAGTCGGGGTCAGTCCGGCGATGTGAGTCGCATTGTTAGTCCGTGAGTTGGCTAGTAGTAGGTATGGGGCCACTTGAGCCCAAGGTCAACCCCCATTTTCTCCCTAAATTTAGGGAAATTTTCCCGTCCATAGCGGCCCACCCTATGTAAATCTTATAACATGGGTTATATGTAATTTCCCTAAATCTTCTGATTTTTAGATTTGGCAACGTCGCATTTCATTATACATCCGGCATATTTTAATATGGGCGGCTATAGTGCCTCCCGGCGCCAATTTTAAATTAACATTAAATGAAAATGATTTGTTTGTAGACCAGAAATTGTAAACCTTGTATACTTCCACTGCTTGAAATAAGCTCTGTCATTACAACGGCTCGTTCTGGAATACTTACAGCAGCTTGAATCTTTTTCGCAATCTCTATTTTTATTGTTGATGACTATTCGATATATCCTTCCACAACCACATTGCAGTTTGCCATCCTCCTCGTGTTCCTTTAACGTTATGTTCACCTGCATTTGCCAGTAATGTAGCGGATGATCTTCTTATGTCGGCCAGTGTATTGCTCAGGATGTTGTAGGCCCAAGTATTTGCGGAAGATCTTCCTGAATCATTTTTCTTTAAAATCTAACTTTGCTGATGATGTCTCAATGTCAGTGCTATTTATTTTATTACAAAAACATAACGCATATCTATATTGCAGCATAGTAACATAAACGCACCCTGATCATTTATTAATTCGCAACAATGAAATTAGAACTGGTAGATCCTTTTAAATCAGTTGTTCTTTAGAGAGATTGGACATGAAACAGTTTTGCTGTTGGATAAATAAAATGTTGTATGGCACTCGCGTATTATAACATATAAGTTACTTAAGAAAATTAGCTAAACATTTCCCAGCTTGACTTATATGTAAGATAACACACTAGTACCATAAATAACTATTCATATAGTAAGCTGAAACATTTAATAAATTATTTTTTTTGGAATATAAATATCGTACTTCACAAACGTGGCTGGAAAGAAAGTATCCAAAAATAGCTCTGTCAGTTGCAATCCCTGGCAATCTATAACAATTAGTCTCGATGGGGCATATCTACGTATGTAAATACACTAAAAGATGTAAAGGGATTAAGCGTCGGGCCCATCATAAGCAGCTTACGGCGTATAATTGATCGTTCGTAAAATTATTTTGGAAGGACGGGTTTTCGGACGATTTAAGCACGCAATTTAGATTTAGGCATAGCCACAGAAAAAGTTTCATTTCTTTAATTCGTAACACTCCCCCAAAAAATAAACTAAGATAAAAAATTGGCGCCGGGAGGCACGTATAGCCGCCCATACTAAAATATGGTAATATCTCGAAAAACTGCGACTTTGACTGATTTTGATGTTATTACAAACTAGGGTTTTTCCTGCGACTACGTTCGCGTTACACCTCGAATAGTTCATGCATTGATTTAAATGATTTACTTTGTTTATAGAGCTAGTGAGCCTTAGAAATGCCCTATTTAAACTATGTTTTAAGAGTTTTAGAGCTACTCGTATTTCATATGAAAGTTATCAATTGTTGATTTTCTGGGTATTATAGAGGACAAGTCTTGAATAAGTGCAAATATTTTCAGGGCTGGTAGATCTCGATAAAAAAAACCATATTTTCTCTTTACTGTTTTTCAAATAACTCTTTCAGAATTACTTTTAAAATTTCCAAAAAAATATTTTTTGCTTAAATTTTTGAGAACCACTGCAGCTTTTCGGGTTTTTCGGTCTTGTAAATTTAATCTACTTCACCTATCTATGTTACCATATTATCAAGAAATTATGGGTTTTTCAAAAAAATCCAAATTTTCAAAAAAATTCATGAAAATCTCATAATCGTGTTTCTGGGGTCAAATATACCTACTACCGCTAAGAATAATTGCACTTATTTAAGGCTCGCTCGACAAAAAAATCGATATTGAAGTATTTTTGACTTAAGAGCTGTTTTTATTCTCTTTAAATATTATTATGTACTTCAAAGTACTATTCGAAAATTTAAAAACCCTTTTTTTTTTTTTTCATTGCCTTTATATGACTTTATGACACACTTTGTGTACCAAAAATAAAACTTTTTTTGATTAGAGCCGTCTGAAATAAAAAATCTTAATAATTCTAGAAGTTCTCGAAATCAAAAAGTATTTCAAAAGAAAATTATATTTTGGCCACAAAATGTTTTTGAATTCTTGCTTTTTTTAACAGTTTTTTCAATTTTTTCTAACTACTTCCATTGACTGAAACTAATTATGTATGGTTAGATAGAGAGTGGATGGCGATCTTCCAGGGCGGTTTTTTTATTTCTTATTTATATATAGATTATTTTCGAAATCGAACCAAAGTCAATTTCAAAGAAATTTTTGCAACAATCTGAAAAAAATCAAATCTTTCCAAAATAATAAATAGTGAAATGATTATTTACCCTCTATAGATAGAACCTCTACCTATGGTCCCATATAAACTGTATTACTAAAATAAATAGTTTTGAAATATGAAGTTTTCAAATGAATATTTGAAATTTTCAATTGTCGCTTTACTTAATATACTCCCTTGATATTTTTGTTTTATTTTTCATCTCTTTTTTTGGTTTATTAGGAGCACTAATACTCTATTTATAGTTATTTTTTATTCCTTGAAGGATAATTGAAGAAGAAATATTTCGTTTATATTATTGATGTGTCACTGAATAAACCCTTGTATAAAATTTTATACTGCTAGATGTTATAATAATGCATTTTCGCAGAGCAAACTTTCATTCCCTATTCTACTCCCTAAGATTATAAATTTCATAAAATCGCTTTATCCAAATAATTAACTCATGTCTTTTAAATGATCCTTTGTGCCAATTTTTATGTGTATAATCCAGAGGTTACCAAGTTTTATATAAATTTTTACTAACTTTACCCATTTGGTTGATGAATTTCAAAAATCTCTTCTAATTCTTATTGTAGGATTTCATTCTTCTACACCACATAGTAAGGAATTTTCATACAACAAATTGTTCCGACATAATTTTACTCTCTAAGAGGACGAATTTCCTAAAATCGCTTTGTGTAGCTAATTCACTAATGTCGTTTAAACGAACCTTTTTCTAATATTTATGTATCTAAAAGCTGGCTGTATGAACTGATCCTTAAAAAATATCTAAAAACTTGATATATAATCTAACTCATGGGCGGGAAAGTGAAATAGCAAAAAGCGGTTCCACCGTTTCACGGAAATTTCAAATAAAATAGTTCCAGCCTCATGCGCTAGGTGGTAGTGCAATTAATTTTTAGGTTAAGAAGTTGCTACTAGTTATTGCCAGATGGCGTTAAATCAGAATTTTTTTGTAGTTTCTATAGTTTCCAACGGGCTATTGTCATACTATTGTCAAAGGCTCAAAAAATATTGTCGTTGTCATAGCGCTAATCATAATATTATCAAATGATTATCAAAACGTTTTTAAACTATAATTTGTTATGTGTGTTTAATTAGACAATTCCTTTTGTTTGTGGCCCTAAAATATAATGTAAATCTTTTATTTTTGTCATTTAAGTTCCTATTTATATTTACTCCATTTACAAAACTTTGGTCGTATTACGTTGGTCTTGTTTTATTCTAATAAATGATGTTTTAAATATTTGATTTATAAATAAAAAACTTTAAATAATAAATAATATTTACGCATGTTTGGCTTTAATTTTATTTAATAATTGTATAAATTATACTGTAAAAATCATATTTTTTTACACAACGATACTTGTTATTAGTATTGTCGAATTTGTGTATAAATAAAGATTTAATAATCAAATTTAATTATTTTAGAGCAAAATTCAATAAATACGCTCATTTAAAAAACCCGCGCTCGATCCATTTAAAACAAGCTCTACTCAATAGATGGCGCCACTTCTGTAGGACCATTTTTCAGTGTGGCAGAGTCCATTCTTTTTCTAGCTAGGTATATTCTTTTGATCTAACTGACAAACCACTGACAATGACAAATAACTTATTTCTGGAGGTATTGTGTAGGTGTTTTTCAGGTATGTTTTAATATTTAGTCAATTTACACACAAAGAAATAGCCATTCAACAATTTAAAATACTTCATAACAAATCTAGACATCTATACCTTTCATTTAAAAAAAAGAATCATCAAGATTGGTAAAGCAGTTTCGGCGGGATGGATGTAACAAAAAGAAAAAAAAAACATATATAAAAGCTCAAAAAGCCCTTTGAGCTTTTATATATGTATGGACTCTTGTTGCAAATATTATTCCTAATCTTAATTTTGAAAACCGCATTTGCTTAGCTACTGTAATTTTGGAGTTACGATTTTTTAAAATTTTTAACCCCCCTCCCAAACCCCCTTACCAACCCCTCACACCAACCAAAACTAATGGCCAGATTCTCGGGCGCCACAGTATTTTGTGCCAAATTTGGTTAAAATCGGTTTAGCGGTTTTTAGTTATCGTGTTACAGACGGCAGACAGACAGACAGACACCACGAAAATATTTTGTATTTAGGTCATTTATGACCCAAATAACTCATTTTGAGTGAAATTAAAAAAACTTTTTTTTTGCCGATCATAATAGCCTACCATACCTATTGGTATGGTCGGCTAAAAATGTTTATTTATATTTTATTCTCTCTCTCTGCCTTTATTCCTACAAGAGGAATGTAGTGGTTAGGTGATGTGTTAGGTTTGGCTCCATAATTCCCTGTCTTGTGCTTTATGTACAAGCGTGTGCAGTGGCTTGTGGGTGATTTTTGATAGCTGGTTAGGTTGCAGGGTGATCTTTGATAGCTGGTTTATCCATCGGGAGGGAGAGCGGCCTCTTGGTCTTTTCCCTGGAACCTCGCCCTGTATAATGAATTTTTTCATAGTCATTATCCCTCCTCATAACGCGACCGAAATATTTAAGTATACGTGACTGTATAGAAGTTGAGAGACGTTCTGTGTCATTGGTTCGCAGGGCAATCCAGGGTATTCTGAGCATTCGTCGCCAACAGTACATCTCAGTTGCGTCATTTTTTTTTCATTTCTGACTGTCTCATCGTCCAGGACTCGGAGCCATACATTAATATAGGAAATATTAGGCAATGAACAAGCCTTTTTGTAAGTGTTCCGATATGTTTTTGTCTCGCCATATTTTTGAGAGTTTTCGCACTTCCACTCTTGTCATTTCACATCTTCTTATTTTCCCTTCTAACGATATATATATAGTTATATATATATATATATATATATATATATATAACATATATATATATATATATATATATATATATATATATATATATATATATATATATATATATATATATATATATATATATATATATATATATATATATATATTAAATAATTGAGGAGACACTATGCACCTCTGCCTAACACCACAGGTGGGCTGGAAGTCTTCCGAAGTAACGCCATTGATGGTAATTCTACTTTTGTTATTTATATAGATATTCTGGATCAATGAAATCAAATGAAGAGACACGCCCATTTCTTTAAGAACCATCCATAGCTTTGACCATTTGACTTTGTCAAAAGCTTTCCGATAGTCTATGAAAGAAATATAGAGCGGATTGTTAAATTCTCGGGCCTTTTCGATAAATTCCTGCCTCCTTAGTAGCAATCTCCATTAGCCCTTCTGCATTCTGATCACGCTATTATTATTACAGTGTTACAACAGTAAAATAAAACACTAAACCACCACAATACACCAAAACACTTTTACCTTTACACAGGACGCGCGTTTCGCTAACCATATTAGCATCATCAGCAGATGATTAAAACTTTTAATCACGACATATCAGTTTTTTTGGTGCGTATTCACCTAGTAAAATTAATAGTTTTATACTGTTATCTATTCCACTTACTTAATTTCTAACTTAGAACCCAATCATAAAAATGCCTCTCGAACAACCTTTTAACAAAGTAAATATTAATTTTCGTGGTCGACCTCGCAAATCAAACATTCCATAATCGGTTCGATGGGGTCCAGTTAAATTGACCACTTAGTTCCATTATGGACAGCCTAACGCGTCCCGCTCTAATAACTCGGAACCGATGGACGAGATGGTCAAGAGGCTGATTCTGCTAGCTCTATAATTTTCTAGATTAAAAGTGATAATTTCATTCAATTTTTCGAAGTTTTTGACTCAAGAATGGATAATAATTATTGTTTTTGACTGAAAAAAGTTTATTGGTGGTTTTTTATTATACAGGATGGTCCGAATTGTATTCCGAAAGTTGATGGTTTCTGTATTATTAGCGGTGATTTACATAAAAAACAGTGTGTGCATATCTGAAGTGAAATTTCTTACTAACATCTATTAAATTGAAGGATCTGAAGGATATACAGGGTGGTCCGAACTGTATTCCGGAAACTTCGGCAGCATATTCTGCAGATAAGAATCAGTAAAAATTGTTCGTCTAGATGTATGTCCAAAAATGCTTAGTTTCGGAGATACAGGGCTGAAGAAGTTTCATTTTTATTTCGATTTTTTCCAAATAATTTCTGCAGTAACGTCGATATTTAGATTAAAATTGGTGTTTGGTAGTTTTTTGACATGAGAAATTTGATTTTGATGTCAATATGACTCCTACTAGTAGAGGGCGCCACCTACATATTTTTTAACTGGTTTGAAGAGTAATAACTTTTCGTCCGTACCTGTATAAAACTACCGAGTAAAAAACTATACATTTACGACGCTTTTTGCGTAAAAAAGAGCTCTTGGTAAAAATCGCAATTTTTGTGAGTTTTCAGTGGCCCACCCTGTATAACATAGCTTTATCCACGAAGTTTATATATGAGATCTAAGGAAATTCTCAATAATCACAACTATCCAGTCTGGAAAATTTAGTCATTTTTTTAACTTTTTTGCACAAAGAGGTACAATTTAGGCTAATTTCCCAAAGTTATTATTCATAGACGAGAATGCCAACGCACCAAGAATTCGGCTTTAAAATAGCAACTATTCTAAAATAACGCTATTCCAAACCCATAACAACATTCTCATTACAAAGGAATAGGAAAAAGCGAACGACGTACGCCTCCAAATTGGCAACAATATAATCCAATAGCCACAGGTAATGCTCCATTAGAACAGCACAAAGCTGTTTGCATATTTGCCTAACGGTTATTGTTTAATGCATTCAATACCATTGTTTCATTCCATTACAATTAGCTGCGGGGTTTCAATCAGGTCGAGATTATTGGAAGTAATTCGAAGATGTACTAGTGGCTGTCATTGGTTAGGATGAGATTATGTCTTAGTAGGTATTAGGCTTTAGATATCGATATGTTCATCAATAGTAATATATTAATTCTATTATAGCTATGAACTATAATTTAATTTCAAAGAAAGATTTCTGTTGATTTTTTTTTCGGTCCTAACATAATAAATATTTCGGCAATTTTTTACGTAAAAAAAGCCTCTTGGTAAAAATCGCTACGACTAACCGTTCTCAAGATATTTGGAATTTAAGTTAACAATACGTCAGTAACTGAAAATCAATGACCAGATAGTTAATTGACTGATGTAAAAACTGACTCATATAAAAGAACATCCAGACACGAATTTTCCGGAGTACTGTTTCATATTAATCTAGCTCATTTACCAGCTCAGAATTAGACATAGAGTTAGTAACTCGCATTTTCATTGAAGGACACTTCATCATATTTATTTCAAACCAATAATCAACTATAATATTCATATAATTTAATAAAATTACTGTAAATCACTATAAATAATGAATTGTTTGTAACTCAGCTGTAATTTCTGTATTATTAATCCGGTAAATGATGGAAATAAACAATTGTAATTGATTAAAATTTGATTTTAAGATGAAACTTTTATTAACAACATTCTAAGATTTCAAATAATGAATTGACTAATGACAAGACCAGTGACATCTGTCTAAAGAAGACAGCGATTTAGAGTGACAATTTCGTTATGTAAAATTTAGAGTTTACCTAACGATTAAATTAATATAAAAATAAATCCTCAGCATGAATAATGATAATGAACAAAACATTTAAACAAAAACAGACCACAAACCACACAAAATCAATTGTTGAATAGTAGCAGTTAGGAAGAAGAAGTAACATCAATATTTAGATGAAAATTGGTGTCTGGGAGTTTTTTGACATGAGAAATTTGATTTTGATGTCAATATAACTCCTACTGGTAGAGGGCGTCACCTACATGTGTTTTAACTGTTTTGAAGCGTAATAACTTTTTGTCTGTACCTGTATAAAACTACCGAGGGAAAAAATATACAGATTTATTTCCTGTACCAGTTTTTTTGGTGCGTAATGGTACTAGTAATACTCAATTATGGTGATGCTTATGTGGAAATGCTGAAAAATTTGATAGAGCCAGCCATTGTAAATGAGGTTGAAAATTAAGAAGATTTGGAAGGAAATTTAACTCTTAATGAAGACCTCATAAACTTTCAGCAAGATGGAGCCCCTCCGCATTATTCTATTGTCGCCTTGTGAAATTTCGGTTGGATAGATATTATCCAAGGCAATGGATTGGTTTTGGCGTGGATAACGAAAGGGAATGTTGAAGGAATAAATATGGTGGAAATGGTTCGAAGATATATAGCTATGCGGCCAAGCAACACAGAGCATACTCGATTTTTTGTGGGGTACAGAAATGGAAAATGTATTAAGCAACCCGTTGGCATTAATACTTTAGGGAAAATGCCGTATAAAATAGCATTGTTCAAGTTTTTCAATTTCACCCTAAAAACTTTATGATCATCGTATAGCATTTTTCATGAGCTTTCCAAAAAGGCGCCACAAGTGGGCTGTTGCCATTTAAGCTTTTCAAGTGACTAGGGGTGCCGCCTAAGGGGTAGGTCAGGGTGGTTCAAAAAATACGTCATATGTATTCCCCCTCGATATTATAGAAACATATAATATTATCTCACCAACGACACCGAAATCGACAAAATAGCAAAAGACAACTTTTAATCATCGACAAAAAAAATTTAAACTTTAACGCCCTGTAGCTACGAAACAATGCAGAATCGGACCTATGTTGATATGAAATATAAATCTTATTACGTGACGAATCTCCCCCATAAGAGATGGCACACATTATTTAACTTACATGACACAGGGTAACTTACGACAAATATTAAAAAATACCAAATATTAAATTCTAGTATTCTGCATACAACAAACATAGAAAACGGTCAAAAGGAGAGCGAAAATTTGTCTGATACACGCCAAATGCGAAAAATTGACCCAGTTTCTGTTATTCCCAGTTCTCGCTTTCTGCCAGTCAAAAGGCGAAGGACGATTTCCCATTTCGAGGACCGAAACGTTCCATTTCCAACCATCAAAGGCCCACTCTTAATTATTTCGGTTTTGCAATGGTGCACCAGAAGTGACACCGCAAATGCGGGCACAAGATCACAGAGAGACCGATTATTACGGTTCAGAGTTTTAAAGAAACTACTGTCGGCTAGGAAACCTAACATAGACGTATTGGGGGTTTAAAAATATGTTTAAATAAATAAATAAATCATAAATGCCTTTATTGTCAAAAAATTTTACAATTTGTAGACAAAGGTAAAATAAACAAACAAAGTAAACAAACAAGGTACACAAACAAACAAACAAAAGATAATACAAAACATTATACAAATAATATTGTCAGTCTTATTGTTTAAAAAATAAACATTTATATAAATGTTTACAATGTCAAAGAATAAAAAAAATAAAAATAATATTCAAAAATATTTAGTTAGCTTATAGTAAAAATATCAATGACCTCTAAATAAATTTATTTCGGTGTCATTGGTAAATATAGCAACAGCAAACATTAGACCAGTGTTTACAAGATCATATTCGATCATCAAGATATAATTCATTCACGGCGTAGAAAGCCTTGTCTAGTAAATAAGAGTTCAATGTTTTGCGAAATGAAGAAAATGATGTTATGGATTTGATTTCAAATGGCAGGTGATTGTGCATTTTTTTGAGTTGTATAATATTGAACTTTTAAACAACTCTGAGCGTGGGGTAGGTAGATAAAGATCTTGCTCCGCGTTCCTGAGTGGATAAGTGTGAGATGGCCTTTCTTGAGAAGCTGATACATGCTTACGTATTAGGCAAACGGATTCAAATATAAATAAGGAAGGAAGAGTTAATATTTTTAATTTTCTAAAAAAGTCCTGGCAATGAGTTCTGCTGTTAGTCCCAGTGAATATCGAACAGCTCTCTTCTGGAGCTTGAAAATGCGGTCAAATTGAGTCGCACAACACGTACCCCAGAATGGAAGGGCATACCTGAGGTGCGACTCAAAAAGTGCATAATAAACAAATCTAGCCATTGACAAGTTAAGCTCCTTAGAAACAGATCTTAATGCAAAACAGGCAGAGCTCAATTTTTTCGATAAAGCTTCGATATGCATGTCCCATTCCAGAGAATTGTCTACAACAAGCCCTAAGAATTTTACAGATTTTACGACGTCAATGGTGGTGTTGTTAAGTACAAAAGGCTGCAGCGAGTTTTTATACGACAAAGCTTTAGTTTTAGAAATGTTGAGACTGAGGAGGTTCGAATCGGACCAAGATTTAATGCTGATTAAGTCATTTGATATAATCTTCTGAAGTGCCGTGACGTCCTTGTTGCTCCAAGTGAAGCTAGTGTCGTCGGCAAAAAGACATATTTTGCCACTAATGTTTATGTTAGCAATGTCGTTAATAAAAAGAAGAAACAAAATGGGGCCTAGCACTGAGCCTTGTGGTACTCCACATTCTATTGGCTTGCTAGAAGACAACGTGGTATCCACCCTCACAAGTTGACTTCTGTTGCTCAGATACGGCTTAAACCATTCGAGAGATGAACATCGTGCTGCAGTTTATTAATTAGGATCTTATGATTTACACAGTTGAACGCCTTAGAAAAATCACAGAAAATTGTTGCTGTAAAATGATGTTTATTTAGGCTGGAGTAAACTTTATTAAGGAGGGAAAACATAGCGTCATTTGTGGACTTGTTGCTTAGAAATCCAAACTGATGTTCAGTAAGTATTTTGTACTTACACAGAAAAGATACAAGCCTTCCTTTAACCAACCTTTCTATGATCTTAGATAGCGTTGGAAGGAGTGCAATTGGGCGATAGTTAGAAGCTTCATCTTTGTCTCCTCCTTTATGCAGAGGAATGATTATTGCCGTCTTAAGACATTTTGGAAAAATACCATTTTGGAATGACATGTTTATTAAAGTTGTTAGGTGATTCAGAGTGCTTTCTGGCAGATTCGAAAACATTTTTAAAGTTAGCCCGTCGGTCCCAGAAAAGGATTTATTTTTGATGGTATTAATTGTACTGCGAAGCTCTTCTAAAACTACGGGCGAAAAAAAGAAACTGTGTAAGTTTACATTATCATTAGAGAGATATGAAAGTGGATCACTAGGCTTATCTAGTTAGTAGACAGTAGTATCGACTGACTAGTGAGAAAGAAAATTTAGGAACTAGTTTTACCACGTTGATGTCCTGAGGATGGAATAAATAAATTCCGAAAGCTTGACAATTAACAAAGTGTATTAATTCTAGTCAAAACCCATCCGACTGCAACCCCACTAGTTCCTAGATTTTCTTTATCTAGTTATGTATAAAGAATGTTTTTATATGTATGGACTGCATTCCCTATTCTAATCTAATATACAGGGTGGCCCGAACTGTATTCCGGAAATTTCGGCAGCATATTCTGCAGATAAAATTAAGTAAAAAAGTTCGTATAAAGGTATGTCCTAAAATGCCTTGTCGGACACAAACAGTACATTGTGAGACAGCGAAACAAGCGTTATAGCATAGACTACAACATTTTAATGCACAGTGCTTTCCATGAAATCAATAAAATGAAAAATATATGACATAATATACATGTACTGATTTCTTTCGAAAATCGACAACTATGAAACAATGATACCTTCCCCGACAAAAGCTGTACATTGTGAGAGAGGAAATTGTAGAGAGAAACAAGCCCTATAACATAGGATACATTTTAATGAACAGTGCTTTCCATAAAATCAATAAAATGAAGAATATATGAAATAATATACATGTACTGATTTCTTTCGAAAATCGACAACTATGAAACTATGATCCCTTCCCGGACACAAACGGTACATTGTGAGACAGGAAATTGTAGAGAGAAACAAGCCCTATAACATAGGATACAACATTTTAATGAACAATGCTTTCCATAAAATCAATAAATTGAAAAATATACGAAATAATATGAAGTATACTGAAGTATTTGTCTCTATTTGTATTATGAATCCGCCACATAGGTATAGACATTTTTCAGAATTACCTTGTTTAATTAAAAGAATATAAAATATAGTTTTTGTCCCCTGACCTATTCAGTACACCGAAATGGCTTCGAACTATTTCGTAAACGAGACACATATGGCGCATTTCAGACAATTAAAAGTATGTCCGACAGACAATGAAGGTAAAAAACGACAAAATAGAAAAGCGAGAATAACTCCTAAATGCCGAACGCGGAAAACCGACCGAGTTTCTCTCATTTTCCCTCTTCCCTTTCTCTCTGATGTCGGTCAAAAGCCGCCGAAGAACGCTTTTCTTTTTCCAGCGTCGAAACCCGACGAATGCTGCGGTTCGCAGCGATCAAAGGCATACTCTAAATTATTTTCTAGTAGTTTTGTGCGGGCGCATCGGAAGTGACACCGCAAAGCAAAGCAAAAAATGGCGGGAGATACCGGAGAGTATTTATCAAAGTGCATAATAATGTTTCGTTTTTTTTCTTATTCTAGAGTTCAGGAACTATTAAATGTACTAAGAAAATTCGTTCCCTTAATGTTAGTCGATTGTCTATTTAGCGTGACGTTTTATTTGGCTCTAAATTTAGCACATACTTATTTGTTTTCTAATGTGCCTGTGAGATTTCGCGGATTATAAAGATAATATTTTATTCATATTAAAGCCATATACACACTGGTTCGATCACGACCGCGATCACGATCACGATCAGGATAGGGATAACATAAATGATCATTCTAGGATACACCAGCGCGTTTTCGTTTTCGCCGTACTTATGTAGTGCGCCACTCTGTATGTATACATAGGTATAAATTAAACATGTGAAATGTAAAAACCAAAAAAAAACATTCTTAAATATTTACCTATAATATTTAAACTTAGAAAATCAAAATGTGTACATATGTACCATCCAATCCAGTTGCAACTCCAGTTTTGTCCCAAACTTTATTTTTAATTCTATTATTTTTGTATCTCGGATAGAAAACATATATAATTTTATGTCTTTTTACGGCCTCAATTAGCTGCTCTATGAACCTTATCTCCAAATTTGAAACACGAAGAAACATATAAAATAATGGAAAATCCCTATCTGTTGCATCGCGATCCCGCGATCAAACTCAACAGTTAAATCTGATCGCCACCGCAGAATAGAACGCCGCCAGGCCGCATCTTCTCAAAAACACTTCACAGACACCCTTAGCGTTCAAGTATATACAGGGTGGCCCGTCGAAAACGTTCTGCAAGGCATAACGGCCAGGGTAATTTTTTTTTCAGAAAATTCAAAAACACATCAATTTTGTTTGGACAAATTTTGCCCCAAAAATGATTGCAAAATCTTCAACCCTCTTAGCGGGGGTGTCATCCCCCAATTTTTGTCAAATGGGAAGGGGGTTCAAGTGGTACCGCAATGAAAAGGGCTTTCTATTCTCTATACTTTCCCGCTTCGTTTTTGAAAATCGGTCGAGTCATTGAGAAAATATGAAGGATTGAAATTTGAAAAGTTTATTTAAACATTTATCAGAGTAAATGATAAGGATAAATTCCTTCGACCAATTTGCGGTTTTTTCTTATTATTTCTAGATGTTTACGCATTTTTTCACTTGTCACAAGGTTGAACGATCGGGTTAGTTAGTGTACTCTCTTTTTGAACGGTGTAGTTAATCGGCACAACTGTCGGTACTGGGCTGAGAATAACCCCAGATTGAGGATAACCCAAAGATTTTGCAATCATTTTTGAGGCAAAAGTTGTCCCCCTCACAAACAAAATTGACGTGTTTTTGGATTTTTTGAAAAAAAAATACCCTGGCTGTTATGCCTTGCGGAACGTTTTCGATAGGCCACCCTGTATAATACTAGTACACTTGGACGGTGCCGGTGTATAACTGTTGTTAGATACTTACTACCTACTATACCCTGTATACTGAAACTGAATAATAATATAACTGAAAAACTAAAGATAATATACAATGAAATTTAATTCATTTATCACCCATCTCTGTCAGTCAAAGTCAAAAGGAAAACAGCAGAGCTTCATGGCCCTAACCGCCGGCAGGGGCCAAATGCCGTTTGTCCGACCATCAAAGGCATACTCGGAATTATTTTCCTTTTAATGGCGAGGATCCGGAGCCGATACCGGAAAGCGAAGCCAAAGAGCACATAGGGAGGTTTTACGTTTCTTAAATATTTATTGAATTGTCTAGTAACAGTTCGTTGTTTTACTGGAAGTTTCAGATCTTTTTTTTGAAATTATCACCAATAAAATGCTAGTAGTATTAAATAATACCAACTAATATTTAATTAATCAAAAAATATGAAAACAGTTCCTAACCAACTAAAACTTTATTTGATATGAACTCTAGTTGTAAATATGTGTATTAGGGTGTCCGGTATTTACAAAGTTGATCATTTCTCTCGCGACGCCCTCTGCATTATTTTGATTTAAAGTTAGGGAAAATTTAATGGCAAACCGACACCTTTTGTGGAATGTTCCCTGCTGATTGCTTTGTTGGCAAAATTTCTTCAAGTCCGATATTTCTACTATCCGCAATCTGTCCTCAGCGCGTCGTCATTCTGACATCGGCACAATTACAAAAAAATATCACCGGGGCCTGTTTCCTTCGCCACCATCCTGACCAATTTAATTAAGCTTCATCCGAGTGGAATATTAATGCGGCGAATCAAAATTAAACAGCCGCTCGCTCTGTCTCACTCTCTTACTCACTCAGCAGCAACGGAAATCGATAAATTTTAAATTAGATCGGGGAAAACTCGGCGACGACGGAATCTATAAAAGGAGATTAATAAGTGCGGTCGCGGATTTCGACGAACTTTAACGATGAAAATATTGGTCGGGCGCGTTTAGACTTTTAATGCGAATAGACGAGGAAAGGCGATATGTCAACGGTGCTCGCGGTAATAGAAAAATGATTTTCGGAAAGCCCCCCTCTCGCGCGTCGAGGCTTAAGCCGCATTTCGCATTTTAAATTGCTCGAACTTGTTCAATTTCGCGTTTAATCGATGGAACACGAGGCTTCTTTCCGACTAATTAATAATAAAGCTTTAACACGAAATGGTGGTTGTAGGTTGTTACGGTTATATATTTTAAAGGGGAGTTAATTTTCTTATATTTATTTTAATTGATATATCTTGATAAAATGGTGAATGTGGTGATTTATTATTTTATTTATAACCTTGAAGATGGCACGTTAATAAAATATAACAATACATTTCTTAATACATATTAATTATTTATTTATTTTCTATTTACAAGTAAAGTAAATGTGCATTAACTTTAAATCATAATTTAACTTCATATTGTTGTATTTTTAGCCAAATGTAATATTTTGTAAATAATATCTTTGACTCGATCTTGAGGTATTATTCTTCAGGTTATGGAAGGGTAAATGCATCGTGTAAAGACTTCTTATTTATCTAAAATAACGTTAATTAAAGTAATATTAATAATAACCACTTTATATACTTACTTTTGGTATTTGTTTACTTCTGTTCAAGTGGAAATATTCATTGCATTTTGTTAGTTGTTTGGTTGCTACAAAGGGAAACCATATTATATTAATTATATTATACGAAACGATGTACATACCTTTTTAATAACAATAATACCTTCAATAATTATTATTAATAAATAATCTGATTGTGATTTTTGTTTAGATTAATTAATTTGTGGTTAGGGCAGAAACGTCAAATCATCAACGGGTCTAACGGTGTTGCCAGCTTCTTGAAGTTTTCTTAAATCATATTTCACCTCATTCATATTTAGTCTCTAAATAATTAATTTTAGCATTTAACTTATTTTAATACTTTTATTTATTAATGATCTTAAACTCTTATCAATTGTATCTAGTTGTAATTGCATTTAACTTATTATTATTGTTTGATTTATTATTAAGTTTCTTTTATTATCGGATTACTCCTGGCAACATTGGTACTTAACTGGTTGCGGATGTACCTAGGGATTTTATAGCTAAATTTATATCAGGAAGGGGTATCGATATTAAAATTCCAAGCGCCCACCTGTCTGGTGATTTCCTTTCTTTTCTTTTCGGCACGCTGGCAGTGAAGTCAGGTTTTGAGTTAAAAATCCTTTCATTTGATTTTGGGGAAAGGTTAATAATTCTCTACGTTTAATTGATATTATTTATATCATACAGCTACGGCTGGATTGAGACGAAACTAATAGCGTTGCATCTTTTGTATTATTTCTAAGGAAATCGCCCACAGTTTGGGTAAGTTAATATAAATTTTGGGTTATTAATTATCACGTGGGACAAATTTTTATTGGGTTAATTTTAAATTAGGCACCTTGGTTTGGTTTTTCTTTTTTACGCACCAACTTGATTCCACGAGGGTTTTCACGACTGGCTAGCGAGGTTCCTGTTCAAACCAATTGATCAGCTAAGGGGAAGCCACGTGGTTGGGCCTTCTGGTTGTGCGGCAGATCCTGGTGTAGGGGATTTTTTTTGGGACCCTTACGAATAAAAGCTAAGTACCAAACTCTTTATTAGCTCCCTCTCGTTCCTCCGTACTTAATAAATATTGTACCTATTTTTTTTTGTTGCTTTTGATTAGTTTTAGTTAAAGACCATTTATTTAGTAATTATAAGTATCATTTATATCGTGGGTACCCCGTTTTTCATTTATATTAAATTTTAGTAAAGTAGGTAATTTTTTAGTCTAGGTTACACTAACTGGTCATCTAACGGGTAACCAATATTATCAATTGTTGCAAATATTTAATTTATAATATAGTCATTTTAATTTCTCTATATTATTGTAATAATTATTTAAACCATTTTAAATTGTATTGTTTCAAATGATGAGATACCCTACTCTGAATAAACGTCTGTCTTGTTAATCTGTGTTTTATATAGGTACAATTTTGAACCCACCTCCCAAACGGGAAGGTAGCAAGGTTCATTAATAAATAAATGCCTTTATTGTCAAAAAAATTTTCAATTTGTAGACAAAGGTAAACTAAACAAATAAAGTAAACAAATAAGGTACACAAACAAACAAACAAAATATAATACAAAACATTATACAAATAATATTGTCAGTCTTATTGTTTAAAATAAACATTTATAAATGTTTACAATGTCAAAGAACCAAAATATAAAAATAATATTCAAAAATACTTAGTTAGTTTATAGTAAACTAGCGTGTACCAGCGACTTCATTCACATCGAATTAATCATTTTTAATGGTGATGATAAAGCAAAGCAAGAATTTCCATTAACATACAAACTAGAGAAAATTTTCTCACATTTATGTCAGCATGAGAAAAAACAATATGGCGATATTATTATAAATATAACTTGGTAATATTTGAGGGGTAGTTTCATCTCGTTGGAATTTGACTTTCGAAAAATCCGTTTGCTTAAAATAAGCTTTTTATGTCAAGCAGTTTTTAAAAAATTTCAAAATATGTAAAAAAAATAAATAAATTATGCTTGTACAAGCGTTTTCCCGAAAGACTAACCGTTTTTTAAATAACAAATATTGTAATATTTGAGGGGCGTTTTCACCCTCTTGGAATTTGAGATTCGAGAAACCCCTCCTTATCGAACCTCTACACCCCACAGTCAATCCATTTCCGTAAAATATGTAAAACAACAAAATAAAATATACGTGTTTAAGAGTTTTTCCGAAAAACTCACAGGTTTTTAAATAAAAAATATTTTAATATTTAGGGATAGTTTCACCCCCTTAGAATTCGAGTTTCGAAAAATCCCGTCTTATCGAACCTCTACACCCTAAAGTCAATCTGTTTTCCAAAAATCAGCTTTTTACGTCAAGCGCTTTAAGCAGGATCGTGATTAATCAATGACCAGATTCTTCGAAACACCCGGTATACATTTTTAAAAAATCTTAAAATATGTATAAAAACAAAATAAAATATACGTGTTTAAGCGTTTTTTTCGGAAACTTGACCGTTTTTTAAATAAAAAAATATTGTAATATTTAAGGGATGGTTTCACCCTCTTGGAACTGGAATTTCGAAAAATCCCTTCTTATCGAACCTCCACACCCTAGAATCAATCTGTATGCCAAAATTGAGCGTCTTACGTTGAGTGGTTTGAGCAGGATCGTGATTAATCAGTATGTCAGTGACTTAAGGATTTTATATATTAGTATAGATTATAATCTATACTAACATTTAATTGATTAATTATTTTATTACATTATTATTGATTATTAATTATATAACTTAAAAATAATAATAAGGAAATCCAGGTGTATTTCCACCTCTACGAAGGGAGGAGTTATAATTGTATAATTAGTACACCCTGTAGAAATATCATACTTTATATTCAACAGCATTTACAGGGTAGCCCATCCAAAACGTTCCACAAGGCATAAAGGCCAGGGTAATTTTTTTTCAGAAAATTCAAAAACATGTCAATTTTGTTTGTGAGGGGGACAACTTTTGCCCCAAAAATGATTGCAAAATCTTCAACCGTCTAAGCGGTGGTGTCATCCCCCAATTTTTTTCAAATGGGAAGGGGGTTAAGTGGAACCGCATTGAAAAGGGCGTTCCATTATCTATACTTTCCCGCTTTGTTTTTGAAAATCGGTCGAGTCATTGAGAAAATATGAAGGATTGAAATTTGAAAAGTATCTTTAAACATTTATCAGAGTATATGATAAAGATAAATTACTTCCACCAATTTGCTGTTTTTTCTTATTATTTCTAGATGTTTACGCATTTTTGCGGCTGAACGATCAGGTGCGGTAGTTGCTAGATAGCTGTTCTGTGACTTATGCGTTAGTTAATGTGTGTTTTACGGATGAGTGTATTTTTTTTTGAACGGTGTAGTTAATCGGCACAACTGTCGGTACTGGGCTGAGGACTACCCCCAGGGTTTTTCACGAGGTGCACACACAAAACTCTCAGAAATTGAACGTGTGAGCTGGTATTTTTGGAAATTCTATTCTGGGTCCTTTTTTTCTCCCTGGAAATCTAACAAGTGATATGATCTTGGATTTACTGGAAAATACCATCGACCCAGCCCTAACTGACATAATAGAGAACAATCCTGGATACGTTGCAGCGGAACTAATATTTCAACAAGACGGTGCACCTCCACATTACTCTCAAAATGTGCGTAATTATTTTAACAATAACAATAATAATTCCGGTCGGTGGATAGGACGAAGGGGTGTAATTGAGTGGTCTCCCCAGTCACCCGACTTGACTTCTATAGACTATTTTTAAATGGGATACGTGAAAAGTAAAGTGTATTTTGTCTGCATTCCACCCGCCTCATTAAGCAGGACGCACATTATCGTGGAACGGAACAGATCGGAACGTATCGGATCGGAACGGAATGAAATGGAAATTTTGCATCACCGCACATTAGAGCGGACTTCCTCGGAAAAATGTATATATAAATAAATAAATAAATAAATAAATATAAATAAATAAATAAATAAATAAATAAATAAATAAATGTATTTGTACATATTTGAGTAATTTGCGACTAGACTGGCTTGGTTTAAGTTTTAGTGTGTGTTGTTCTTTTGCGATGGATTCTTCAGACCAAATACGTTTAAAATAAAGTATACGGAGGGTACCGCTTAAATTCCTGTCCCGATATTGAAGGATGGCTATAGAATTTCAATGCATTTCCTACATAAGGCTATCCTTGTGTTGTAGGAGGTTTGACTAAACAAGGATGAACCTATGTCTTGAAACCATTCGACTCGATTTTCTGTCCTCCTTCAATACCGGGACGTAAATCCTCTCATTGCTCTTATGGGGAGGCCGTCGTATATTTTATTTAAACGTATTTGCGTCAGACGAAGAACTTGTGACATTGTGTGTATTTTTAGAAGAAGAAGAAGAAGAAGAAGTTGAAAGAGAAATTCACAAAAAAAACGCAAATGGGTCCATGAAATAACCTTGAAATTGCAAGAATATGGCGAATTTCATCATCTATTCTCAGCAGAGATTTTATTTCGATTTTGAGTCTAAAAATGCTACTTGGGTACTGAGAACACTTTTAAAATGAGGCAAAAAACTAAAAAAGGATTAATTTTTATTCAAAAATCATCAATATACTGATTCGTCTGCATATTTCTTGATTTTGCGTGGGTCGAAAACACTAGGCTAGGTTTTACACCGCAGATGTTATATTTGCATTAGCCACTATGGTTATTAAAACACGAGACTAAAATATTATTCAAATTCATCTTACCTCTGTCACGAAATGCGATTTCCGTTTGGAGCAAATATAATTATTTGCATTTATCGATTTCCGCACATCAGCTCGACAAACTAGTTGCATGAAATGGAAAATCAGTGTACCTAGTTAATTTTGCTTAGTGCTGATTTAATTAGAGGTACAGTTTACTTAGCAAATTGGAAAAATAATGTTACTCGTAACGTCTCAATTATTTCTAATTGAATAATTTTACTATTTATTGAAATTTTAAAATTTCATATCTAGATTCTAGATAATCTATACTAATATATAAAATCCTTAAGTGACTGACATACTGATTAATCACGATCCTGCTCAAACCACTCAACATAAGAAGCTCAATTTTGGCATACAGGTTGATTCTAGGGTGTAGAGGTTCGATAAGAAAGGATTTTTCGAAATTCCAGTTCCAAGAGGGTGAAACCACCCCTCAAATATTACAATATTTTTTATTTAAAAAACGGTCAAGTTTCCGAAAAAAGCTTAAACACGTATATTTTATTTTGTTTTTTACATATTTTAAAATTTTTTAAAAATGTATACAGGGTGTTTCGAAAAATCTGGTCATTGATTAATAACGATCCTGCTTAAAGCGCTTGACGTAAAAAGCTGATTTTTGGAAAGCAAATTGACTTTAGGGTGTAGAGGTTCGATAAGAAGGGATTTTTCGAAACTCGAATTCTAAGGGGGTGAAATTCTCTCTCAAATATTAAAATATTTTTTATTTATAAACCGGTGAGTTTTTCGGAAAAACTCTTAAACACGTATATTATATTTTGTAGTTTTACATATTTTAAGATTTTTTATAAATGTATACAGGGTGCTTCATAAAATATGACCATTGAGTAATCACGATTCTGCTTAAACTGCTTGACGTTTAAAGCTGATTTTTGGTAGACGGATTAACTGTGGGGTGTAGAGGTTCGATAAGGAGGGGTTCCTCGAATCTCAAATTCCAAGAGGATGAAAACGCCCCTGAAATATTACAATATTTGTTATTTAAAAAACGGTTACGCTTGGACAAGCATAATTTATTTGGGTTTTTTTACATATTTTGAAATGTTTTAAAAAATCACACACAGGGTGTTCCAAAAAGTTGGGTAATTTCTTAACCACGATTCTGTTTATACTGCTTGATGTAAAATGCTTACTTGCTACCTTGCTTTGCTTTATTATCACCATTACAAATGATTAATTCGACGCGAACGAAGTTGCTGGTACACGTTAGTCTTTTATATTTTTAGTTATTATTTAGTGTCTTCACATGAATAAATATAACACTTTTCAAAGGAAGTTTTTTATTAGGCCAAATATACAAAATACACAAAATAAAAAATACTTTAGCTGAATAATAGCCTAGTAAGGAATGCACCGCGGTTGTAAAACCGATTAACTGTTTACCAAAGGCATCAGTGTGGTACACTCCCTGAAAAAACTAACAGAAATATATTTTTAATTCAACAATAATATACAACTAGTAAACTCATAAGAAAAACAGAGGACAAAAGCAAACACCGAGCGTTCAGAAAAAGGCGTGTACAAAACAAATTCGAAATTGTTTTTTTGAAATTGTTAGAAAATGGGGAAACACCAGAACACCTTCTCACTTCCTATTAGCTCTTCGATTAGCTTCTGGTTTTTAGCACTATGCGTCTGACTATATGCTGGTGCCGTAAAAGCCCAAAAGTATAAAGTGTAATTGAAACCACTAATTTATTCCACTAATTGCGAGGTTCTGAATGAAGATTGAATTGAATTCATTGCCTCATTGAATCACTTGTGCATCATCCCGAAGAATGCCAGGGAGATCTTTTATCATAATTTTTAGAGCCATCGGCCAACGTAATTTAGAAAAGAAGACAATGAAAGCAATCATTAAGGTGGGTATACACATGCGAGCCGAGCGGTTCGCGAACCGCTTGTGAACGTATAATTCGCAAATGTGTACGTTGTTTTGAGCAACGAACGAACGGCTCGCAAACCGTTCGCGGCGATCCGCCTCCTGTCGGTTTTTTTGACGAACACAAAGGGATTCGTGGCTCTCGGTGAACGGGCTCGTGTGTTGTTCGTTGTTTGTATCGAACCTCCAGAAAATCCAGACGCATGAGAGGTTTATTTAAACATGGAGTGGTCCGAGGAAATAATTTTGGATTTAATTGATCTCTATAGAAAAAAAGCTTTATTATGGGATCCAAAACGTAAGAACATTATAAAAAAAAATTAAAGTAGGATGCTTGGAGAGAAATAGGTGTCGAACTGAAAAAAAAATCCAGACCAATGTAAGAAGAAAATGATTTCTTTATTAGCATCCTACCACCAACGTCGCTGCTTCCTTTTCTTGTCTAAACTAGCCATCATTAAAAATGCACCACTCATCACCAACAGAGCATAATTTTCTTCTCGCGAAGACATAATTAAACGCGTACTCGCACCGTCGCGCGTCCCGTCGCATCGCAAAAATGACTGCATGTTCTCGGTTGGTTTGCGGCGTTCGCGCTTTTCCCTTGGATCGTTGAAGGTTCGTACAAAAACAATTTGCTAACGAGCGGGTCACGAGCAGTTTGCAAACCGCTCGGCTCGCATGTGTATACCCACCTTTAGATTCTCAAACGATAAACAATTTTCTAAAGCTCTTTTCTCTCAGATTTTTTATACCGGGTGCGTGTCAAAAGTGGCTCACCTCTATAACTTTTTTTATTTTTTTAGATAAAAAAAACGATATTTGGTATATTTGGTATATGACATAAATTAGGATTGATTGACGCATTCAATTGTTTTCGGTCATTTCCTGTTTCACCGGAAATTACTACAATTTTTGATTTTTAAATGAGACTGGCGGTATTATTTTACTTTATTCGATAGAAAATGACACTCTGAATAGATTGGCATATCATATGTCAACTTTTGCCATTCTCGCATGTGGTTTATTTGAAATTGTAACATGTGGTTCATAACGACACTTTAACTCGAAATACCAAGTGTGTGGTATCAAATTATTCGTAAAAAATTATTTTTCTAAATATGCTAATAATGCACCCTCATTCCATTTGAAATAAGACATGATTAAAAATACGATTTTGGCATCTCTTAACCGGCCATGACAAGACACTAATAACATTAGACGATCAAATATATTTTTCCAAGGTTCCTTGATTAAAAATTAGTGTTAACACAGCCACTATACTCTAGATTGAAATTTAGAATTCGATTTTTTTAAGCGAAAAGGTGCAAAGTTGACGTATGTCATTTTCTATCGAATAAAGTAAAAAAAAATCGAGGGTGCCATTTAGTAATCAAAAGTTATAGTCATTTCCGGTGAAACAGGAAGTGACCGAAAATAATTGAATACGTCAATCAATCCTAATTTATGTCATAGTAACATGCCAAATCTCGTTTTTTCATCTGAAAAAATAAAAAAGTTATAGGGGGTGAGCCACTTTTGAGACGCACCCAGTAGATTTCTGTCAATTTTTTAGTTTGCAGAATTATTCTATTTTATAAACTTTGATACCACATCTTTTTTAATCTGTTATAATGACCTGTAAACAACTTTTCTTAACTGAAATTCCATAAAGCATTATCATTTATAGCACGCGAATACGTTCTCAATAAAAAATTTCCCGAACTACTTGTATCCGATGCCCAGCGGCACGTAAAGAAAAACTTTTACTTTCTCACTTATATATGTTCCTTACATTTGGCAACACCAATAAACACTTATCCGACTTCTTTTCTTATTAAAAGGGTTTCCCGCTGCTACGTCCCTCGTATTCGCATCGCGGAACCGGCAACAACGTTCTTTGTAAATAATGAACGCTAACATATTTAGGGAATAGAAAAATGTTTCCAGCATTCGCGTAGTTTTATTTTTGTTATATTTCTGCATTATCCGAACGCACGCGAATATGGAAGTTTATTAGATAGACTTTTCCCGTACGTCTAGAAATTTTATAAAAGCTCGCAGAAAACAAATCTTGACTATAAAGTATTACTTCGGTAAGATTGATAGAATAATATTGGATCAGGTAGATATATGAAAATCTAAAAATAGTTCATATTTTCAAACAATATGTCATTATACATGAATGAACAAGATATTCTAAATAATCAAGATATTGGTACTTGGGTGCCGTACCACCGACACATGAACGCATTAAACAAGTTGCAACAGAGATACTTTAGACAACTTTTAAGAACCAAATAGTTCCATCATGTCTCAAACGTATCGGTCCTTGAAAAAGCTAACTGCGACAGTATTGAAGTCATGGTTACAAAATCCCGCTTAAGATGGGCTGGTCACGTATGCAGAATGCAAGAAAACCGCATACCAAAATCTCTGCTCTACGGTGAGCTTGTAGACGGCAAGAGGAGGCGGGTGGACAACTCAAAAGGTACAAGGATATTTTCCACGAAGAGGCATCAACAACAACAGTTGCCTCTTTGTTAAGAGGCAACAAAGCAATGAGATTTTTTAATGTCCGGAGTGCGGTAGACAGATAACATCACGTATCGAGCTTTTCAGTCACAGAAAAGCTGCGAGTCAACTTTCTTTAGATGATGACTAGTGCATCAATGCCTGTTTATAAGTTCTTTAAAGGCTAAGCTTATAATAATATATCGGTTTTAGAGCATCGTGCGACAAACTTCCACATCGTTCGGTCACTACATTGTCCCTCACTTAGATCTCTGGCACTCATTACTTTTATTTCACCCTCCAAGTGATTTTGGGTCTTTGGGGGTTTCCACTGCGTACGTTTTTTGAGCATACATATTTGTGTTCGAAGTTTGATGTCGCCAGTTAATTTATAGTTCGTTCTTAAATTTATAAGTTCGTTTGTAGGTATGCCGTTCTACTTCTTCCAGTTTTTTTCTAGGTTACTTCTGGCACCTTTAAAGGCTACTAATGCCCCTATTTAGTTTTGTAATTAATTACTTTACACAGTTAACGATCTAAACTATTCTCGTTATAATTAGATTTAGATATATCGAATAGCTTTTTGGGATTTGAAGACGCGTGGGGTGAGATATACGCCTAAAAAGTAGGTGTTCTTTGTTGCTTATTTTACAAACCAACCTAGACTAACTAGAATCAACCCAGATGAAGCCCGAAAGAACCTAGTGAAACGCTAGCAGCAAAAATGGGATAAATACGGACGCTGGACTCACAAGCTTATCAGAGATCGAGATACGGGTAAACTCGAAAGTGAAGTGGACTATTATTTATCCAAAGCACTTTCAGGACACGGGAATTTTAATATTTACAGAACTTACATTTAATAGCTCTTCTATGATGGAAAGTTTGTCAAAAGCATAGAATCTTGGGATGGCGCATATAGGACTGCCAGAGAAATAATAAAGACTAAAGAAAAAGAACATCTTCTTTAAATAGCCTAACGCACTGAAGAATGCCAGAGCGGCTACTGGTATAGAAGACAAAACGAGGGGAGGAGGTTTTTTTAGTCGGTAAGAATTCAACACTACTAAATATCACACAACATCACTGGTATTAAAGGTATCTAATGCAAGATTTTTCCCACATCATAAAAAAAGACTCACTGACCTATTCAGCAGCTAAACTTTGCTGCATATACTGTCCACCCTGGTGGGTTTATCTATTTAATGTTGGAGTCCTGTCTTTGATAGAGCACTTCATAGATCTACACTTTCTGGTGTTCTGTTTATCATGTGGGATTATGTTAATTTAGAAATAAAAGCCGAAATTTCAAACAACAACTAACTTTATTATAAAAACAATTTAAAAATTAATAATGAAAATTAAAAAAACATTAAGATTAAGCAAATATCAAGACAAATATTAAAGAAAAATAAATAAATTTACTATTGAATTTTAAGTGTTTAAAATCTTGGTTTTAAATCAGTAGTATTTCGTTAATAAGACGAAACTTTTGTTTACATTTTGTTTAATAACTGTCGTTTCGATCAATTTTAATTCGGTCTTCTTCAGAATCACAAATGTAGAACATTATTTCCGTTAATAACAACATTTTAAAATTCAAATAAGAAACACATAATTTAGGACTTTTACAATTTAAAATATAAATAAATTAAATAAATCATAATCACGAGTATAAGTCATCGGTTAAAATTAGATCCACAATACTCTTCGTTTTATTAACTAAATACTACTGACTTAAAACCAAGATTTTAAAAACATAAAATAAGAGGTCAAAGAAAATTGAAAAAAGTCAAAGAAAATTGAAACAAGAAAAAAAAAACAAAATTGAATTACGTATAAACTAAGATACAATTCAATTGACTCCATTTCTAAAGATCTAAATAATGCAAAATTACCATATGGAGGATTCAGTGTCCAAGTTGATATATTTTTGAAAAGGATAGAAAATGTAACCTAGGGATCAGAGAGATCACAATAGAACTAAAAATATCGCAGTGGAATAAGCCGATAGCCATCTCAATAAATCTAATCATATCTCTTGTTAATAAAATTCATATTTTGAATGAAAAAAACGCCGTTTTTTAGGAGTATTTTATATTCCATACAATTTAAATATTTATCTGTTTGGAATTTATTTATTTTCTTCCCGAACCCCGTCTAAATCTCCAGATATGTCGATACCTTCTTCGCATATCCGAACACATAATATACATACGAAAGAATGAAATATTATTAAACATGCTCTGCTTTCCTCCCTACATAAAAACCAGCATAAAACATCTATTTCGGAGGGAAAAAATCAAAAATTTTTCCCGTGCGAGGGCGATTTTCTGCAAGATTATTTATAGCCTCACCTGACAGGTGAATCTGAATTCTGCATAATACCGAAAAAAGAGCTAAATATCATAAAAAAAGGGGGAGGCGGCTTTTATACCTTCTCTTTACCTTCACTGTACACCCCCGCCACCACGATGCGATCAATCACTTCTTGTCGGTTCGGAAAAACGGATAACGTCGATCTGAAGGAGCTTTTTCCAAACGCTTTGTATTTCCTAATGTTTGGCGGTGGTCGATACCGGATATAGAGCGGTTCTTGTATCGGGAAAGAGTGTTTTAAGTTAAGTGCAGCTGCTCCAAAGAGGCTATGAATGAAGAGGGCGAATAAGAAAAAACAAGACCAGTACAAAGTGTGTAGGGGGGGAAATAGGTAAAATAAACACACCAAACAGCATAAAATAAGTTTAATCTAGTAGCAAAATAAAACACTAAATAACCACCGTGTATTGATACGAAAACACATTACTTTTAACACTGGACGCTAAAAGAAGGCTCTGTGGGCTTTCGAGAAAAAAATCCACTTCTCGAACACACAGTGGATGACGTACCAAGGACGTAAACTTTGGGGAACTCCTCATTTTAGTACTGAGCAACAAAATGAATTGTATAGGCTTATATATAATACATAATGTGGTATAGGCTTGGAGCATTTTGAGATAGTTTTCAAAAAACATATAGCTCAGATAAGATATGGTAGACCGGGTAAATCTTGCATTGTTGATAAAGAACATTGTATAGATATTAATAATTTAAAATTAGTTAAATAAGTTTCAAATTACAGGCAATTAGATGCATATGAGAGCGACAAAGATTAATAATTGTATACTAATGTAATAAATGTATGTAAATGTATAATAAATCTCATACTATAAGTATGATTCCAGGGCCGCCAGACCTTTCTTATTTTCTCACAAATATAATGTATGAGATCATGTAGTATTAGTATGTACAGGGTGGTCGAAATCGGTCTGTTTTAACAGAGAAAAGCTATTTCCTGACACACACAAAATTTTAAAAACTGAAAGTGTTTTTTATGGCAAAATACATAACTTAAGTGGATACGATCGTCATTATTTTTATCCAAACTCAGTATTGACGCTAGAAATAATTAAACCTACTGTTTCGTTCATAGAAAAAAAGCGAAAAATAATTAGTTAGAGGATTAAAAAAATTATGTAGCAATGGATACGTATAGAAATCCAGAAATCTACTTATATTTTTTAGTACCTGCCATGTTTGAAGTAACTCAGTATACTCGTTACTTCAAAAAACTGTTTTTTTCTCAGGTAAAATTTCGACAGACTGACAGAAAAAAAAACAAATAACGTCCATACCAATACATTTATTTAACTAAACAAGTTTCTAATATTTTTTTAGTTAACTCTGGATGGGTTATATATGATACGATAATCCGTCAGTCCGTCATCTCTTGTTGTTTTTAACCAGTTTTATTGGTTCATTTCAAAAATGACAGATCATATTTCAATATTATTGGTTTAACGGAACGATGAACGACAAACGGACGCCGATGCGTATGAACTCGACTTAATATTTTCGAGAGTTGTCAAACTCTTGCCAAATTACATAGGTTATAATTTTGTGTCGAATTATATCAAATAGAAATGATAAATATTTTGCATTTTCGAATGTGTTATTACATGTGTTTCCTGTTTTTTTTTAAATTAAGTGGAGGAAAACTCAAACGGGAAATTAAGTGTTGACCCAGGCCATGGTTTACAGTTCATATTCAGTGCCCAAAGACAGTTTGCCAGAGATTATGGCCAGAGAGTTGTATTAGCCAGAAATAAAGTTTGTGTACTATCTTGTATATGATACCAAAAACTGGAATTTTTGGATACCAAAAACTGGAAAACTGGAAAACACATCCTTGCTTGTTTTATATTAACACTGTAATTGTTTTTAATAAAATAACTCGATTAGATTTTTTTCCATTTTATACAGTTTTTTTCATAATATTTTGTGTGTTACTCAAATTTTAAATATTTTAATTTTCTGCTATACTTTCCAATTGTACCAACCTATTTCTTGTAATTCTCTCAACGTTGTAATTCTCTCAATAACAACTTATTTGTGTAAAAAAAACAAGAAATAAACTACTTTGAAAAGAAAATGACAGACACATCTATCACTGTCAAGGATCTTGTCGTTGGACAGGCTTTAGTAAGGATTTGTGCATATTTTTTGTGGTAATATTTTGAAAATTTTTGAAATGGGTGCGTTATCTTGCATTGCACTAAAAAATTAAACAGTAGCCATTTTTCATGGCAAAATACCCAACTTAAGTGGATACGATCGTCTATATTTCTATCCAACCTCAGTCTCGACGGCAGCAAGGACAAAACCTACTGTTTCCCGTGGTAAATCCATGTCCATTTATATCGGAAGAAGGAGAGTATGGAGGAGAGTATGGCGGTCACGAGCGCGTCATAAAAATTGTCGGTCGCCGCATATCCATAAGACATAAAATAAAATTCGAGTCGTTCCGTCTAATGGCGAAACATATTCTTTGGGAGAGGCAGCTTGACAAAGTGGAGACGAAAAGATAGAGGCGTGTGTTGTTTGCATTGCAAATCGGAATCGAACAACTTGTTCGGAAAATATGCTTTTTAAAGTTAAGATTGCTTGTCTGGTCTGCGACGAGCTGTATTAAAAATATACTATACAGGATTTTTCGTGCATCTGGTTTATTAAATGGTTTTTAGAATTTAAATATTAATTTGATTATTTCAAGTAGCTTGTTTTAAATAGAACCGTCTATTTTTTTGAATTTTGAGTTCTCCTTAGAATTCTTCATACCGGGTGCGTCTCAAAAGTGGCTCACCCTATAACTTTTTATTTTTTAGATAATAAACGAGATTTGGTATGGTAGTATATAACCTAACTTAGGATTGATTGACGTATTCAATTGTTTTCGGGACCCTCGGTATTTGTGAACTTTATTCGATAGAAAATGACACTATGAATAGAGTGATATGTCATATGACAACTTTTGACATTTTCGCGTATGGTTTATTTCAAATTGTAACATGCGGTTTATAACGACAATTTTCACGAAAAAATCAAGTGTGTTGTACCAAATTATTCGTAAAAAATGCTTTTTCCAAATATACTAATGAGCCACCCTTGTTCTATTTTAAATCAATGAGATATGATTAAAAATACGATTTGGGCATCTTTTAACCGGCCAGGACAAGACACTAAAAACATTAGAAGATAAAATATATTTTTCTAATGCTCCTTAATTAAAAAAGAACAGCAATAGCATTCTAGATTGAAATTTAAAATACGATGTTTTTAAAGCGAATATGTCAGAAGTTGACATATAATACGTAATTTTATTCAGAGTGTCATTTTCTATCAAATAAAGTAAAAAAATATCGAGCGTGCCATTTAAAAATTAAAATTTGTAGTCATTTTCGGTGAAACAGGAACTGACCGAAAATAATTGAATGCGCCAATCCATCCTAATTTATGTCATATAGTAACATATCATATCTCGTTTTTTATCTGAAAAATAAAATAAAAAACTTATAGGGGTGAGCCACTTTTGGGACGCACCCGGTACTGTATGCATTATGTTATATGAAGAATAAGGGGAAAACCAGATGATGTCACAAAACTGACTTACAGAGATGATGATTCAGTGATGATTTAGTGTTTTGCCAAATATGTTAAAGTTACAAAAAATATTATAATTATTTGGACATCCTTTGTTATATTCAGTTACAAAGTTGATTTTTAGCAAACGGAATGACTGTGGGGTGTAGAGGTTCAATAAGGAGGAGTTTCTCGAATCTCAAATTCCAAGAGGGTGAAAACGCCCCTCAAATATTACAATATTTGTTATTTAAAAAACGGTTAGTCTTTCGGGAAAACGCTTGGACAAGCATAATTTATTTGTTATTTTTACATATTTTGAAATTTTTTAAAAAATCATACAGGGTGTTCCAAAAACTTGGGTAATTTCTTAACCACGATTCTGCTTAAACTGCTTGACGTAAAAAGCTTATTTTTGGCAAACGGATTTTTCGAAAGTCAAATTCCAACGAGATGAAACTACCCCTCAAATATTACCAAGATATATGATAATATCGCCGTATTGTTTTTTCTCATGCTGAGATAAATTTGAGAGCATTTTATCCAGTTTGTATGTTAATGGAAATTCTTGCTTTGCTTTATCATCACCATTACAAATGATTAATTCGACGGGAACGAAGTCGCTGGTACACGCTAGTATTACTATAAAATGGACATGGTTGTTATTCTTCCTTTATCCTTCATAAAATGAGGTGACCAGATTTTAAATCAACCGATAACGAACGCGGGCTAGGCGACACAAAAAATAGCTGACACATTTTGCAAGAATAATACTAACGCATTATGTAATTTTTACATGCCAACGTTGTGGGAATTAGCTAGTTCTTTATAGTATTTTTTATAAATAAATGCAATTTTGTTTGATATGACTTTATCGGCATAGCCCAGTAGGAGGTTGGTTCATCTCGCTATTTGGTACTCATTACTGCGGTTTAAACCATATTATGAGATGAATGACTTTAAAATGGACAGAAATATAAAGAGGAAACAAGAAACGTAAGACATCACTTTGCATAGGCACTTGGTTTCAAAGAAATCCATTCTCGACTGGTGTGGTATTGTGAACGTGCTTTAAATACATTATGTGAGCGTAGTTTGATAGTGAGCAATACTTTGTTAGCCTGTATACCAGGCAACAAGGGTAACCAATTGCCTGGCCCAGTTCGCAGACCCAAAGCCTTTCTACGGTGCTGCCAAAAGCAATCACAGCTATGGATTCACCAGAGCAGAAAAATTCATAGTAGAACATTCGCCAAAATTTACGGTAGACCTGATAAGCAGAGACGGAAATACTGTCAAAGTTGATTGCCTTGACGGATGTGGCCATGTGTAGATTTTGTCAATCTGAAGAAGAAACGACAGAACACATTTTATGTTAGTGCAATAGCCTAGCAAATATGCGATTCTTTATATTAAGCAGTGGTAAGGCATTGCCTTATCACTGCTTAATCTTAGTCTCTTTAAAATGTACTATCTTCTCGAAAAAGGATTAAATTTTTCTAATGTATGCAAAAGTAGAAAGATAAATTAAATAAAGAAAATTCGTAATCGGCGAAAAAAAATAGAAAAAAAAAATAAATATATATAAAAAAAATAGTAACTTCGTTACAACTTTCTTTAAGAACATGCGACACTTCTGTACAAACTTGCTTTAATACGCATTGTATTGTTGGTGATGTTCTAAGTTGCTAGCCTAAATTTCGTCTCCGATGTTAAATTCAGCCAAAAGTCTAGTAACTAGTAACTTCTGGTCCACTCAGCATCCAGCGGCGCAACGCAGATGGATCTTGTGTCAGTCCAACTGCACCTCCTTCTGCTTTCACTTTGGCATTATTCTGCTCATGTGCTTGGTCAATAGCAATAGCAGAAAAGTGTTTATAAGTTTGGTGGACTACAAAGTTACCTAGAAGATAATTAATTATATCTTCTTTATTTATTATATAATTATTGCGACCCACGGATAGAGTAAATTCGTAACAATACTTAATGTAAAAGGTTTATATTTTATATGGAAATTTAATTTTTTTTTCGGATATTTTTTTGTTTGGGGGGGCAGGTGGGAAGGGGGGACGGAAGGGGTCTTAGTCTCGAAGTTGGTGCACTTCCTGAAAAGATAGGATTGGAGAATGTAGCTTAAAAAACAGAAGTGGACCACAATAGATCTGAAAAGCTGACAGTGGAACAGTCTGATAGCCACCTCAAAAATCTATCTGTCTGTCTATCAATTCGCATCCAGGAAATTAAGAAAGACTTTTGTATTGCCTTATTACAACTCAATTTAAATCAACTTTATCGAGCATTGTTGTGTTATTTAAAAATACTCTTTACTAAATCACGATTTTGTATCGCAATTTAATTTTGCAATTCTCATTAAAATGCACTCGATTGCAGAAAACCATCATTTATTTAATTTTTTTTTCAGTGGAGACCTGTCCACGTATCATATTGCAAAAATACTCATTTCAGTGAACACGGAATTAAACGTCACTATAAATCATACAAAAATTTACAATATTAAAAGTATTTCATAAATCTGCTGCTAATATAGTCGCATAATAAATCACGCCCAATTTATAAATATCTTTTTTCTGTTATTACGTCGCTAACTGATGGCAAATCGATGCCAACGTAATATATATTAAAAAGAGAGCTTCTCATATAAAAATCGTTTAGATAATATTGGTGATAATTTTTGAGTTATTTAATATCTAAGATCAATAAGTTTTATCAATATATTTTTCTTGCTCCATTTATAAAATATAGCCAGCACTTTTGGGACTGTTGCTCAAAACTTAAAATGTTGACCGATATCATTGTTTGGAATGCTATTGAATAAATATTTGAAAGTTAAAATATATTTGAAAGCAGCAGAAGTATTAAATATTTTTGGCCAAATTTTAATACGTGTATATTATCAAAAACGGCATGTTAAAAATAAGATGCCTAATACAGTATGTCCCCAGATTGTCTTTACATGAGGAAAACACTTTTTTATTATTGACATTGTGAGAAAGATGCATTCTTCATTAAAACGTTTGCGTGTTCTAAAATGGTTAATCCCGTTTATAATAATAATAGCTCCCGTATAAAGGGTGTCATTGAAATGGCGTAAAAAATCGGGGGGTGATAGTACTCCTAAAAATAGTAAAAAAAGTTCCTATAAGTATAGGCCGGAAAATGCATATTAAGGGAGTTAGGGGCATTGAAATAGTGAATTTAAAAAACGGTTGTTTTGAAATTGTAGACTTAAAAAACGAGATAAGACTTCGAAAAAAAATCTTCTGCCGTAAATTTTGACCCTAAATCAAATGGTGATACTGAAAAATTATTTGTTAAAGCGGAAAGGGTAGTTTTTGCAAGGGTAGGGGGTTATTTCGTGAATAATTTTTTAGAGGTTATTATTTTTACAACGTGGGTTCATTTTTTGAAAACTACATACTTTTTCATATAAAAAAGGTACTCTTGTTGCACATCGCCCAGAGCGATGGTTTTCGAGAAAATGGAAGGCAAGGAGTTTGCTCTGATGGGTTGCTAACTATGGTTAATCAACATAAACTTATGAAAGTTATGGCGGTTCAAAAGCAACCAAGTAGTTATCAAATAATTAATTGAAAAATCAAAATTTCATGATTTTTAAAACATCTTATTGCTTTAAAAACCAAATAAACTTTTTTGGTTTTAAAAAAATTTGGTTTGCTCAGTGCCGATTAATACTGAAAAGCAACTACGGCAACGCAACTACAGCTTCGACAAGTTTTTCCATCATTCTAGAGATTTATTGGTCACCCACTGTTTTGTGCCCATTTATGTTAACTATTTATGCAGCGCCGCAGAACGGTTCTGGGTCTATTAATGGCTTTGATGAGAATTTTTTTGACCCTACTGTCCAAGTCCCCGGCTAACGTACCATTCCTACGCTCATCCAATGTACTGAGTACGTATACATTCCCGCACTTAGTCTAGAATTGGCCTCTGTGGAACCAAGTGTCTTTAGTGCTGCTTGGTAATCTATGAAGATGGAAACTGAACGGTTTTTTATTTCCTTCCTTATTATTTTTCCTACACAATAAATTTTAATATATTGTTTTGATATCTCCTTGAAACGGAGGGTTGTAGAGCAGTCTCAAATGTCGTAATTCCGAGCGTAATTCTGTAAATTATAAAATAAAAACCATGGCAGATTAATAGTATATTTTTATTTGAAAGGTCTACCGCCTTTAAATAAAAATTAGCATTATTTAGTCACTTATATCTTTGCTTATACACTCAGATGCAAAAAAAACGTATCGGAGAATTTTTTCGTCAAGTTTAGACTGTTATTTTTTTTATTTTTCGCCCTTTTTTATGAATTTTTTAGCAAAGTGTATATACAGGGTGCTACAAATTCGAGATACGAGCATTGGTATCTCGGAAATAGATACGAAGATGGCTAAATTGGGGCAAAGTTGCGCTTTGCGATGTTCACCGAGAAAGTTTTAAAAATTTCAAGGGTGCTGAGTTTTTTGGAAAAAACGGATTTTTTTGAATTAAAACTTTTTCGATGGTGAACATCCGAAAGCGCAACTTTGAACTAATTTAACTATCTTCGTATCTATTACGGATAGGGATTTCCGGGATACCAATGCTCGTACCTCGATTTTGTAGCACCCTGTATATAAATCTATCAACTTTAATTCGTAAACTCAATCTAACATTAATACAGGGTTAATTGAAGGGTTGTTTTTTGCTTTAACTTTAAAACACCCTGTGCAATAATTCCGTGAGTAACTTTTCCTAAAACATTATTTTTCAATCAGAACCATCTCTCCTGAGCATTTTCTTTTTTTACTTATGTCACACATACCTTGGTTAATTTTTAATAGCGAAATGAACTTGCCACCAACAATTTGCAATTTTTTCAACTATCATCACTTTATGATGTTATTTTTTAATATCTCGAGTTGGCATTGGTGACTATTGTCGTAATGTCGTAGTATCGACATTTAAGTAAATACAGATAAGTACAATCGACTAAAAATATACGGACTTGGTTTTCATAAATATTAGTAACACTATCACCAACTAAGGATATTTAAAAAAATGACTGTTATAACTAAGTGAACAAATAAACAGAAAACTTGTAAAAAAACTCTCCCCTTGCTGCTATAACTGTTTGCAGACGTCGCGGCGTCTGTTCATACTGTTAATGAAAAGTAAAAAAGTAAAGATTTCAGTTAACGTCTCCTTTTTGCTGCCAGGGCTAATCTGGACGGGGCCTACTTTGTGTACGCGGAATCCGAACCGCGGTCCTCGGCCATATCATGGTCAATGGCCTACCGACTTGGCAAGTGGCTAAATCAATTCTTACTCACGAGATATCCGATCTCATCCGGCCTCGAACCGGCGTGAAAGAGCAGTGTGTGTCAATAGATTTTACACTTTTCCCTTTATTGGACAACAGCACGATACAGAGTTTCGATCCAGTCACCCGTCCATCCACTAGTATCGCCTTACGTCGCTTAACTTCGCTGTTCTAATGGGAACCGGTGTTTCGACGTAGCTGGGCCGTTTGCAAAAGGTTTTTAAAAAATTGCAAAAGGTTTGTGGCAGATTCATTTTACTTTTAAAAATTAACCAAGGCAATTGTCGATGTGAGTCAAACAACAAAATATTTTGCAGACAAATTATTGCACAGAGTGTTTTAAAGATAGTAAAGAAACAACCTGTTTAAACCTGTTTTATTGCATCTGAGTGTATAGTCTTGAAAACTTCTAAGATATAAATAATATGTCCTTAATTTAAACATGTGTTCTATTTCATTCCTTCAAAACCACTAATTGGCAAAATTTCTTAGTTCTACTCTCTTTAGCCTTTAAATTACTAAGAAATAAATATATACCCCAGGCAAAATTTTATCTCTTTCAATACCACTAATTAGCGAAATTGTCCGCCCTCACGAGAACGCAAATACGATTACCAATAAGCATTTAACGGTATTTGTTCTCATCTCCGGCTACCCTTTAACGAAATACCACCTTGTCACATTAATTAGCGACATGATATTTAACGAGCACCTTTCAAAGCGCGCGCGTCTGACTAATACGGCCACTGGGGGGTGAAAATGGGCCGGCGAAACTCTTTGCACTAAAGGCATAGTTAATTAATATAATGTACGACTGAGCAAGGGGACCGGAATGGGATATTTGCCTGAATACGAACCGCAGGACTGTATCTCTGGAAAGGGTATGGTTGAAAATATCTATTTAATTTTGTTCGGTTTGAGCTGTTGCAAGTGGAGTAAAATATGTTTTATTTATTTATACCTTTGAAAAAAGAAGTTTAAGGAAGGAAATTATCAACAAACTTAAATAAAGTGCAATGGGGAATTAATATGGCTGGCATAAATTCCGGTTTATCAGTGCCGATTCCAAAGGAAAATTCCACTTCTCCAATTGCCAGTAGATGACATACCAAGAATGTACAACTTTTAGAAACACCTCATTGTAGTATTGAGTAATAAAAATGATTTTAAGAGAGGAATATTTGCTCTGACAATATACCGTACCATACCAGTGATATACTAATGCTTCCAAAACCAAAGTAGGCATAGGGATACGAGTATTTAGAGAGCGCATTTTTAGAGAACTCAGCAACCATCAATTTGAAGTTGGTCAAAGAATGCCTGGATTAGCTCAACAAATTAAGCAAAGAAAATAAAGTTCTCCTACTCTGCGTGCCAGCTCACTAAAGGATAGAAGGTAATGATAAAGCAAACAATCTAGCTAGGAAAGTAGAGACCACTCCAGTAACTGGACCAGAACCGTTCTGCTTCCCAAATGAAAACCAAGCGAAACTCAAGAACCTGGAAGACTCCATCCGTAACCTGGAATCTGAATCCTATAACGCAACAGTCTAAAACACTCGAAGAAATTTCTCAGAACTTACGACCGAGAGAAATCAAAGAATTTCCCCTAATTCATACCCTGTGTGATATTATCAAAAATTATCCCCTATATCACTGAGAAATAAAAATTTAAATATTTTCTATGTACCTAGAAGTTGCCTCTAGTCAATTAAAAAAGGGAAAGTCTTGCAACAGTCTTGTAGCAAGACCAAGACTAAGAAAGAGTCTTGATCTTGCTACAACGTGGTATGACAACCCAGCTAGACATCAAGGATGTATTATAGCCGTATTAGTTTCATTTTCTGCAGACACTATTAAATCCAAATTTACAATAGGATAAAGCACAACTAGATGTGGTCCGCGTAAATTTAGACTTTTTTGAAGCATCCACTATACATCTTCAGTAGTCCCCTCGATCTCCAAATCTTTTTCCAATAGAACTAGTGATGGGAAAAAACTATTAATTTCAATCATCGAGTATTCCATTATTGAAATTAATAGGTTAGAAAGCGATTGCAATAACCGAGTGATCGCTTGAGCGAAACATCACTCGTATTCAAAAATACGGGTTATAATACCCGTCGCTTGTTGTAAGTACTCCTTAACGCCAAATCGGATTTCAATTTATTTCATTCTAGGATCGCTTGCGTTCGTCGCTTGGTACTGGTCACTTGCATCGCTTGTTTATAATCGAGCGATGTCGGTTATTTCAATAATCGAGTACTGGAGCGAATTTTCGCTCGAGTTATCCCATCACTAAATAGAACATGTCTGGAATATAACGGGAAGAAGGTTGCATTATTTACCGCACTCCTCACAAACACTGAAGGATCTACGTAATTTAGTTCAGGTGAACTGAGATACCATAACTCTATGCCCCGGCCACTTCACGAGTATGTAGCAAGCAGGGCCTTAATACTGGAACTTCGACATAAAAACGTTACGCTTTCAAAGCGGTAAGCGAAAGTATTCGATTAGTAGTACGCCAAGTAGTTTATTTTGGTATTCGCTTTGCCGTGCGAATCGTTTTCTGGTTACGCGTTAAGCACATATTGGCAGCATCGGAATTTATTAGGTAACTAATAGTTTGCTAATAGTCAAATGTGGATAAAACGATGAAAAATGTCAATGTTACGTGACTTTCACGTAACCTATTATTGAGTTATGTCAACCTATTCCTTTATGGCATTCTTTCTCGGCATTTTCGATATTTTGAACAATATTTATAACTGCCAAGTCGTAAATTATTAAATACTTATTGAGGAATTTATAGAAGAAGAAATAGTTTGCACTAAAGAGCAACAGAACACACAAAATCACATTTTTTCTATTTTCAGTTACAGTTCAAAACAAGCAAAACGATCCATTAAGGTAGTTGTTTTTTCGCCATCGCTTAGCGCAATGGGTAAAGACGCTAAGCGCGTCAGTTGAGAATATCCAAATCGGTAGCTAAGTGCGTGCTATGCGAAAATTAACGTCATATACGCTAAGCGTTCAAAAGCGCTTAGCCTTTTCTAAGTTACAGAATTCGGACCCAGAGCAGCATCAACACATTATTAATATTAATCTAGAATATCTCAGATTTTAGAGACGTTTAGCGTTTAAATCATTATCTTCTTACTGGTAAATCAACATTTTGTCAAACAATAATGAAAATTAAGGCGCTCTCCATAGTTGTTGCATATTCAATATCACTTTATTTAACTACTTACTTTTCAGATCTATTGTGTTTCCAAGTTGGAAAGTGTACCTTTTATTTAGCACGCACCAGTATAGAATATATTCTTCCGTTTTCTCGTCTGGTTGACAGAAGTGACTTCGTCTCTTAATTCAGTCAGCTTAAAGAGACTATTAAGCTTGTAATCCTGTTAGTAAACCTACTACAGTTTTGTACAGTTATCCAATTTTAACATAATATCATGTCTGCCGTAAATTTTAGCGAACGCTCTATTATAAAATAATTCGCGTCTCTGTCTGGAGAATTTTCCCATCATTCGAGATATTTCTTGATGGTTCACGCCATGTTATATGCAAGCAAAATCTGGGTGCCGTACCGCCGACACCTGAACGCATTAAACAAGTTGCAACAGAGACATCTTAGACAACTCTTAAGAATGAAATAGTGTCACCTTGTCTCAAACGTATCGGTCCTTGGAAAAAGTTAATTGCAAGAGCGTTGACGTCATGATTTCTAAATCCCGCTTAAGATGGGCCGATCACGTATACAGGATGCAAGAAAACTGTCTACCAAAATCTCTTCTTCGCGGCGAGCTTGTAGACGTAAGGGGAAACCGGGTGGACAACTCAAAAGATACAAGGATATTTTCCACGAAAACTTAAAGGGGATAAACATGCAGAATCAGTGGGAAGAAGCAGCGCACAATAGAACGCAATGGAGAAGAATTGTAAACTCAGTTAGCAACGAAAACAAAAAAGTAAGAGGCAACAAAGCAATGAGATTTTTCATAAAAAAAAGAATATGAAGAAGAGAAAAGCTCATAAAAGAGAACGCTTTGTGTAACCATTTTTTTATGCAAATACTCGTCAGCGAGTAATGACAGTAGTAGTAGTAGTAGTAGTGATGGCTCACTATTTTGTGACAATTTTTGTAATTGATTTTGCAGTTTGGCAAAAAGTATGTTCTTGTTTAGGTATTTAATCTGTCTTTTCGTTGCCATTATGACTTTGGTGCCTCGAAACTCGAACTAACGTAACCTTGATACATTCTCCCAATGTATTTAGAAGAACATATGGAAAAATATGAAGGTAAAATAACTAAATTTATTTATTTAAGCTTTTTCCTAAAGAAAAATTGTATAACGAAAAAATCTTTTTTGCTCAAAAATTACGAAAAAAATCATTTTAAAAATCTCTTTGGTCTAAAAATATTTATATCCCGTTACTTCGCCAAATCACCATCAATCATCGTTCCCCTTAGCTGGAAATTATTTTTCGGCGCGGTTACTGAACCGCGCAAAGTTATTTTGCGAATAAATACGACGCGCACACACGTATCAATCAAATTAAACGTGTAGACTTTTTTCGGGATAATATTTCACTGGTGTAGGGTAGATGGGAGGAGCGGGGGGTTGTTCAGTGACACGTATCGGCGTTGAAGAACTGAGATTCTTATCGTATAACGTACATTAATATTAATTTAGTTTGAAATTTACGTAACAGCAACTTTTATGGCGTTTATTTTATGATTCAGAACCATATTTAAAGTAAAAAAAAAAACAGATACTGATATACCGTATGATCGAGAAAAGACGGCGTCAAAGGCGGCTGGGGAATGACTATCGATGCTATTTTTGACGAGGTCGAACTCTGCTCAAAGTTAATTAACTTTATTTTGATTTTTTAGTTAATTAAAATTCTTCTTCTTTTCACTTTAAAGATCTTCAAAAAAATTAAATTTTAATTAAAATTAATACTAAATGTAGAAAATCTAGAAGATAATAGTAAGTTTCCGGATACAGAAATCTATATCCAAAAATATTTTTTTCTGATAATTTGAACTATACCAGTTCTAATTAATAAAAAATCTATATTAGGTAAATCCACTAAATCGTAATTAATACAGAATGCGTCTTTAAAAGTAAAGAAGAGAAAATCAAAAGGCTCTAACCTAACTATCGCCCGTCCCAGTCCCAGGCATTTCGATAACGTCTTGAGTTAACAAAAATTGGATTATTCTACTGTTAAAATGTATGGATTATCCTTTTGTAATTGTCTAATACAGACTAGACCCTTCAGATTTACTAATACTGTAGCTGTAAACCAATATGTGTGTTCAATTACTAGTAATAACCCGTTTGTTCATGGAAGAAGTATCGTGTTTATCAACAAAGTTAATTGTAGGCCTTTAAATTTTGCTTAATATAATTATATTGATACTTCTGGTGGATGATGTTCAATTTTATACATGTATAAAATATAAACACACTAAATTGAAGTACTAGAAACGGTAAGGTGAGATATTTTTAAGAATTGTATTATTACTTATACATTACTTTTTTACTTATAGAATATCTACCCCTGTGTATAACCTCTAAGAAACAAATTAAATGAACATAACTATGTCAAAGAAATAGTCTATTGTATAGAGGATTTAAAGAAAACCAAATAGGTGATGCTGTAATCAAAGCTTTGTCGATATTGACTTACCGAAATGTATAGTCATACGTTATGTTTGTACAATTTGTTTTTGAATTTCTTCTAGGTTTCTGCATCTTCATTCAGTGAAAGTAGAAATATCATCAGCAGTTTTTTCAGTCCATAAGATTTAACATTTAAAAATACAGGGATACTTAATCATTAATTAATCCATTTTTTTTAGATATAGGCACTATAAGCAGCAAAATATTAGCGTTATAATCCTGGAAGATGTGGGCAATAAATTAAATGATAAAGAATTGTAAATTGTTTATACATATATAAATCACTTGTTTTAAAATAAAAAAAAATTGGCATTTTAAATTTTATATTGTATTTATTTATTAAATGATAAAATTAAAATACTTATATACTACATGATCTAACACTGTAAGTCTTTGGTTTGGTTTACTGTTTGCCGAGTACTATGGGTATAGTTCATTAAATTAATAGATTCTATTCTTATGATTGACATATGCATATTAATTGTTTTCTTAAGTTATGTTACAATGAAACTCACTTTATAAACAGTATAATATATACTATGCCTGGTTCAAGAGTCTAAATCTGTACTTATTACATTTAATTTAATAACAAACCTAAATTATTTGTCTAAGTTCTGCGACTTACTAAAAAAAAACAATTATGATTTTCGAAAGTGATTAATACAGCTTTTTCCAAAATTATACATTACTTCTTGATGTATGTATTATATTAATTCATTTATTTACTTCAATTGTTCCATTGTGTATATTATTTCCTACAATCTACCAGTAGTTACGTTAAAAGTTAGATATGTAAATAAATGACTTACCAGCCTAAAATTATTGAGATTAAATAACATAATATATAAGTAAATAAAATTGACAATACACCAATAACATATTTTAGCAATAACCATTGATTCCTGCATGGAACTTTGTGATTAGAGCATCACTAATTTTGTTTTCATTAAATCCTCTATGCAATAGATTATTTCTTGGACACAGTTTTGTTCATTTAATTAATATGCTTCTTGGAAAACAGAAACTTGGGCATACACAGGAACAGATACTCTATAAGTAAAGAATTAATAATACAGGGATTTCGTAAAAATTACTGTCTCACCTTATTGTTTCTAGTACTTCAATTTGGTTTGTTTATAATTTACATATGTATAAATTGAATATAATCCACCAGAAGTATCAACAATTATGAGTTGAATATTGTAAAATATGACCATTTTAAGCAAAATTTAAAAGCCTACAATTACTTTTGTCGATAAACACGATACTTCTTTCATCAACTAACGGATTATTTACTGGTATTAAACACACATTTTTATTTACAGCTACAATCAATGCAATATTAGTAAATCTGAACGGTCTAGTGTGTATGAAACAATAATAAAAGGCTAATCCGTATATTTTAACAGCCCAATAATCAAAAATTTTGTCGAAATGCCTCGGTCGGAGGGGCCGGAGGCTTATCGGACGACGAGATTTAGTTAGGTTAGAGTCTTACTGGCCTTACTCTTCTTTATTTTGAAAAAGGCGTTTACTGCATTAAGGATGATTTAATATCGATTTTTTATTGAGTAGAACTGGTGCAGATCGATTCATTTGAAAAAACAATTTTTTGGAATTAGATATGTGTATCTGGAAACTTTCTATTCTTTTCTGGTTTTTCTATGTAAGGTATTAATTTTTGACAAATTTTATGTCAATTCTCAGTAACTGACGTCTAGAGTTCTATCTCGTCAAAAATAGCATCGATAGTCATTCCTAAGCCGCCTTTGACGCCGTTTTTTCTCGATCATACGGTACTTATGTAGATGTAGATAGCATAAAAGTCGTTTAGATCAATAGATTAGATGTGATGCTCTTCTTTTTCAAAAAGTGTAACAACTTGGAGAGATACAAATAATAAACCAAACAACCATATACTTGCTAGGCTCTCGCACTGACATAAAATGTATTCTGTATTTTATTCTGCAGACTGACAAAATTTACATTGTTTGGTCCGTCAGTCCCGTATAGAGATGTCCAGTGTTCTGTTAATAGAGTCACAATACTTTTGATAGTTTTTCTGTCTTGACTTATTAGCTCTGACGTGAATTTTGGAAAATGTTCTACTATGAACTTTTTTGCCTATCTTTGGCCTGGATAATTTTTCAATCATTGTGGAGATTTGTTGGCTAACCATTTTTACGGTAATTCTTGTGATTGCTTTTGCAGCGCGGCAAAAGGGATCTGTACATGTGAATGGCATTAACCACTTGATCTGCCTCTTTGTTAATCTTGTTACCCTCGTACCTGGTCTAAACATGTTAACCTGGGTTCAAGTTAAGATGTTTAGACTAGTAATTTATCGCCACTTTGTATCATGGCGATCTGTTTAGTTCTTTTGTAATAAACTCTGAACCTAAATTGTCCAGAACCTAAATTGTCCAGTGATAGCTATTAAGATGCTAATAGTTTCTCGAAAGAATCACTTCATTTAACGTAAATAACTTTATTGGAAGTTATTGACGTTATTTTTTTAAGGTGTCGAAACTTTCTGTTGCTTATCCATCTTTTTTAGAGAATACAAAATTACGCATGGCAACTTCCATACGGTAAAAAGTAATAAATTAAAAAAATATTTTTCTACGCGTAAAAAAATATTTTTAACGTATAACCAATAGTTTTTACTAGTAAAAAATATTTTTTTTACGTGTAACAAAAAGTTTTTTACACATAATAATCTGATTCGCTTTCAGAAAATTTGTATTCAGATATCAATATTTTTTATAAACACCTGGACTGCTCACAAATATACGTCGCGTCAATACGTATTTCTAAGCCGTTACCACTAGCTGGTGTGTCAAACCTTAAATTTTTACTCCCAGCGCGCGTAAAGAACTTTCACTTCAACAATGAAAAAAAAAATGCAGTACCTGGATAAGTGTTGAGAGATGAAAGATTTAATTACTTTGACTTGACTTTGACATAATAGTGGATAAACCGATAAACCTCAGACGATAGTTCTCCATTCGTTGACGAAAATAATTTGTGCTGCAGTTTCTAAAGCAATAATTGACATTTGGATTGCCAAACTTCGAAAGGAGATGACGCAATATGTATTCTGAGCAGCTACTTAAATGTGCAACTATTAGATACCATTTTTTTCTAAAATCTGTTAGTTCAAATTCTGTGGTCGGCATTTCATGAGGTGACTATTTTCAATACGTGCTTACAACCCAAACATATAAAAGTTGAGGAGTTTTGTTGACTCAGTAATGAAAACAAATTGAGTTTACCATTAAGACGCCTTTTGGTTTTTTGACCTTGCGAGAAATTTGAAAAAGTAAAACTGGATTAAAGATTTTAGAACAAGCAAAAACTTTTATGAAAAATGATTTTTTGTCAATAATTTTCCCTTGTAAAGACGATCCAGGAAAGAATGAAGGACGATCCATCATGGGTACTGTATTTAAAATGTAGAATGAGTGAAAGAGGGGTTAATCACCGCGACCATAAATATCTATTGTGTCCCCTTTGTTATAACTTATCATCCAGTCTATAACTCATTGTACATGGGGATCTTACTGTTGTAGGGGAGGCAGAATATTACCCATCTTCCTCTGACAACAGCTGTTCATTCTCCGAGGAGTGGACATCTACCTCCTACGAATGTATACACCCTTCCACGATTGGGGTTTAGTCCTCCGAGCCTTTCACAGTCAAGGAGCTTTTCCCCAGCTGAGGTACCCTTCAGGTTTGAAGATCAGTCTCCATTTTCTCCATCTCTTTCATTTAGTCTCTCCTTAGACCTTAGGAAGGGACGTACTGTATATATTGTTTGGAAACTGACCGAAACCTACTTTCCCAATGCCTACCACGTCCCCCTCTCAATCTACACATAATCATTTAATCGGAATTCTAACCGCCAGACGTCTTTCCGCTCTCTACCTTCCCCTGATTAAACGCGCCTCCATTAGCGGCATCGATCTCGCGTGCCCGTGACTAATTCTCGGTCCGCAGCTCCCTCTATTAGGCCGATGCTGTTACAGCTGCGGCCCCGTCGTTCGCCATACATCTTTAGCGGAATATGCGTTGCTCCACGTCGGGCCGAGGAAATGTATACGGTGTTTCTGTCACGCTAGAATTTCCACTCGACGCGATTTAGGTGGATGGGAGAAAAATAGGGCGATGTTTGCGAACGGAATAGATTTTACGTTTGCTTGGAGTTGATTGTTTACTGTTATTATTTGTTATTAAAAAGAATACGATTTTCTCAAAGATGTTAAATACACAAGCTAAGTTACATGGATATGCATTGAATGAAATCATCATAATCATCATCGTCATCATTCTCAGGTTATTCAACAATTTCCAATTATAGTATAGCCTTCCTCATATATTTAGATACTCTCTTTGTAATTTGGCTAATTGTTGTCTATTGTTGGTTATGTGGGCCAAATTTATCCCTGCTAATTTCCTAATATTATAGTCCAGTTTCAGGTTTGGTCTTCTTCTAGGTCTCTTAGTTCCTCGTGCGCATCATGCTGTGTCCTACTAGGTGTCCTGCTCATTGCCAATTGAAGGATTTGATTATGTTGATAACATCTATTACCTGGGTCTTTTATCGTGTCAACTCTATTCTTTTACGGTCTTTATTAGATATTCCCAGCATATTTCGTTCCATTGAGCGTTGTGCGACCTGTAGTTTTCTTAAAATGTCCGTTTTAAGTGTCTAGGTTTCGTATGCATAGGTCATGACTGGTGTACAGGGTGGACCATTTTGGTTGTTTTTATAGGGTATCTAGGAAACCGTGAGAAATATTCAAATTTTGATACAGCAGTCTCGGATTCTTTTTTTAAAAAAATCACAATGTTGCAAACGGATCGTGGCTATCTTGATCGGTTTCGAAGCTACAGCGGGATTCTCAAATTTTGTACTTTTTAAAGATGTTCGATAGTTTGTTTATTTCAGTAACTACGCAAAAATGAATTATACATTTTAAAGGCACTTTTCTGTGTAGAATACAGTGGCGTAGTCAGACTTTTTTGGAAAAAAATATTTTTTTAGATATTAACTATACTTTTGTTTTTTTAAATAGAACCCCCTGTATATTTTTAAATTTCCTGATTCAGCTTGGCATGGGCTTCTCGAAAATATATAACAGTCTATATTTATTTTAACTATTAACCTCAATATTTAAAATTTTTCTTAAAATATCCAGTTAGTAGTAGGCAGCGCCCAGTAACAAAGTAAACGGTTGTCATGGTGATCGTGACATACCTTTGATGTATGCGTGGCATTTCATTTCAACAGATGACATGTGTCTATTTTAAATTATAAAAAAATGAGTAAATTTGAAAATTTTGAGAAATATATAATACGTTAGAAGTTAGAATGTTATATTGAGTCTAACAAACATAAGCAAATGGCAGCTGATTTATATTTTGAGCGGTACTTTGAGCACGAGCAACCAAACCCAGCCATTTTTAAAAGGCCAGAAAATAGATTAATCCTAGTCACCTAGACCACTTGATATCACTCCCTTGGACTTCTTTCTCTGCGGCTTTCTGAAAAACGAAATTTATCGAAATGCAAATAGAACATTAGAAGAGTTACAAGATGGTTTTGTTGTGGCTTTGTAAAGTGTAACCAACATACATTTGAAATGCTGTTAGCGGCGGCGCGGCATGCAGAGACGGTGCCAACTCCGTACCATTAAAATATGTTCTTTTGTTTCTGTTACACTTATTTTTTATTTGCTTCGTATTGTTCAAATTTATTTAATTGCTAATACATGGATTAATTTGAAAGTAGATATTCGCTTGTTTCCTTTAATACTCGGCATGACCAAGAGGAAAGTCGATAACTTTAAATAAATTGGAATTTTAAGTTAATAGTGAAAATTAATATATAGTGTTATATATTTTTGAGAAGCCCATGCCAAACTGAATCAGAAAATTTAAAAATATACAGGGGGTTGTATTTAAAAAAACATAAGTATAGTTCGATATAACATAAGTATAAGTTAAATATAAGTATCGTTCGAAACATGGATATATCGAAGAATGCTTAAAATTCCATGGACAGCCCATGTCACAAATACCGAAGTCTACAACAGAATAGGCAGAGAGAGAGAGAATTGCTCAATATAATAAAAATAAGAAAAACATCATACTTAGGGCATATATTGAGAAATGAAAAATACCACGTCTTACAATTGATAGTTAAGGGTAAGATTGAAGGAAAGAGAGGTCTCGGCAGGAAGAAACTATCTTGGTTGAGAAACATCAGAAACTGGACTCATCTAACTTTTGAAGAACTTATAAGGAAAGCCGAGAATCGTGAAGATTTTGCCAATGTGATCGCCAACCTCCACGAAAGAGATGGCACGTAAAGAAGAAGAACATAGTTAATATCTAAAAAAAATATTTGTTTAGAAAAAAGTCTGACTACACCACTGCATTCTACACAGAAAAGTGCCTTTAGAATGTTTTGTGTAGTTGTTGATTTTTGCGTAGTTGTTGAAATAAACAAACTATCGAACATCTTCAAAAATTACAAAATTTGAGAATCCCCCTGTAGCTTCGAAACCGATCAAGATAGCCACGATCCGTTTGCGCCATTGTGATTTCATCAAAAAAAGAACCCGAGACTGCAGTATCAAAATTTGAATATTTCTCACGGTTTCCTAGATACCCTATAGAAACAACCAAAAGGGTCCACCCTGTACACATTAGTTGAATGTTTTTTTCTTTAGAAGAAATTGAATTCTAGATTTGAATATGATTGAGTTTCTTCCACAAGTACTCCATGCTAACCTAATTCTTCTGTTGATTTTTGGTAGTAGAGATTCCGAGCTGGGTATTAGTTGTCCCAAATATATAATAGGTATATTCTTTTACTATTTACAATGTTGTGTTATTTATTAGAATGTATTTTCTGTCTACTAGTCCGTTGTACATTATGTAGTTTTTGCTATATTCCTCGTGAGAACTACTTTATTGGTGACTTTATTTAGTTTAATTTAATAATTAATTTAAATTACGTTAATTTGTGCTTGTAACTCTTTAAGACTTTATGGCAATTAATACTATGTCAATAGCCAATCTTATATAGTTAAGATATTCTCCATTTATTTTAATCCTTTATTGGTCCAGTCGACGGCTCTTAACTTATCATACAGTCTCAGGGCTTGGACATAAGCCAGTATCTAAGGCTCCACAGAGGCCAGCTCTCCATTTCCGACATAAGTTTATGGCACGAACGGTTTCTGTCTCGACGCACCCAGTGATGAGGTGTTCTGATGTTTTGTTTGATTGTCAATTTTTGCGGCCGGATCGAGCAGTGTGAGAAAGAGCAGAGCGTTGGCCGGACGAATTTGCCTCTAAAAGGGGAAACGAGTAGGGAAATACAGTCTGACGGGGCTGCCTCCACGAAGACTGACGGCAAACAAGAGCTGAACTTCGTACGGCGATGGGTTGATTCGACTTTGCGGCGAAAACAGCAAAAAGAGAACAGGAAACCGGTCAGTGTTTGTTTTTAAACAGCTGTTAGTAATCGGTCGATATTTTCTAGATTTATGTTGTCATGCACGTTACCGGGTCAACTAAAATTTCATAATTTATTTGGAATAGCCAGTGGTATACTTTTAACTCAGAAAGGAAAAGTAATTATGATATATTTATTAAAAACGGACAGGGGACAAAATTATTAGGAAACTAAATTTTCTTATCTCACAAGGAGAAAAAAGATAAGCATAGGACTCCACTTTTTTGATTTTTTCGCGAGAATTACTCCCGAGAGTTGAACTCAGCCGCTTGTCCATTTGAGAGAAAATGTTTACTCTCCAGACCATGTCCACAATAATTGTGTGTCCGAGTTCTGTTATACCATGTGGTGCATCGGAACGCGGGACATAGAATATCCCATGTAAATTTTGAAAAGGTCAAAACATCCCCAGATGATTTTATGCAAAAATTGTATGCGACTTTTTTGAAGAGGCGTTAAAGTTCTGTCGTCTAGAATTTTGTTTTATTTGGAATAGGCATCTAAAAGTTATTTGCAAAAATTTAACTTCAAATTACTGAAAATTTATAATACAGCCCAGAGAAAGCGACAATTAAAATACCAGCAAAAATATAATTTTATCATTGTCAAATTCGATGTCACATTTTTTTGTTTACAAGAATTTCTGTGGTTTGAAAAAGGCGGTAAATTTTTTTTCTGAATTGGTATAATCGCATCTACAAAAGAATTAGTTGAACTAAGAATACTATTCGCGGTGTATGACTGGTTTGCTGTTCATTACGCCATCACTCGCAGGCTTCGCTAATACCATATACATTCACAACAATTTATCAAATAAAAGAAATATTTGTAACTAAAGATACTTTATTAACTTGTGCTAATTAATAGAATGTTTACATAATTCCCCATTCACAGCCGAACAATACCCCAAATAATTGTGAAATTCAGGCATCGCAATACAAAACTGTTAAGGGGAGAATCTTTAGCATTCCACAGAGGTGTCGTTTTCAGTCCATCTGACAATCAATTTCTTTATTTAATGTACCCATAAAGATAGTTTTTGAGTATGCTCCACAGGAAGAAGTCGTTGGGCGAAAGATCCTGTGGTCTTTTCCTACTGTATCCCGAATAAACGGGAGCCAACATTTTTCTTTTCTTCAATGTTATTTTTTTCCTCTACAATTATTTTTGTCTTCACACTTCCACGTGCTTAATACCTTAGTGCCTTTAATTTCACTGTTGACTTATTCGGTATAGGCTTTCAGGGGACTGAGCTGCGAACATATATCTAACTTAGCGGGAATACTCTTTCCAGCAAAATGCCGTTTAACCATCGTATCTGTTTCAGAAGTTGCGAAATTCATAATTATTTTACGTTTACAAAATTACAAACAAAATTACTTTATTTGATATCTTCAAGTTTTTGTAAACAAAATGCGACATCGAATTTGACAATGACAGAATCACATTAATTGTAGCTTTCTCTGGGCCGTGTTATAAACATTGCCTGGAAACTTATATGGTGAAATTTTGATAAAATAATTTAGTACACACTAAAAACACGGTATGTCGCTAATGGTAGGAAAAATAGTTTTTAGAGGTTACTAATTTATTTGGTTGCCTGTGATATGCATATACAGGGTGTTTCCTAATTAATCTAAAAAATAAAAAATCGTTAGAAAACGAATTAAGGCGGGCTCTTAATAAGTATATTTATTTTTTTCTCGACAATCGTTTGATGAACAAGAAAAACTCAAAAGATCAATTTTGTTGAAAAAGGATGGCCAGTCAAGAAAAAAATATATTTTCTTTAAAAAAGCAGTGGTGTACCATTTATGTTAAGCAAAGAATCGATTTTTTTAATTTTTAACACCCTGTAGATCAGAAAGGAAGTACTTTAGACCCAATGGTTATATAAAAATTGTTTTAAGAACACATGAGGAATCATACCATAATTTTTTAGACTAATTCACCCAGAAAACACCCTGTATATTGTCAACTTGACAATGACTGCTGATAAATAAAAAAATACCTTTTCAGTGAAAAAAGCCTGATTTTCGCAGGAAAAATTTTGATTTTTATTGAAGTTGGGCCTGCGTTTGCAAATACTCGTTTGTTTTTTAATTTTCTATCTATCTAAATTTTAAATATATTAGTCAGAAATAGTTTTATTATTCATTAACTGTAAAAATGGTGTTTTCTTGTTGTGTTGCATCTTGCAAAGAAACTAACAAAACTGCAAAAATGTACGTGTTTCCAAAAGACGATAAGGTATGTATCTTAGATAAAAGAAAAATATATGGTATGTATTCGTTGTTTGATTTTTTTTCGTTCGCTTTAATATCTATAAATCTCGGTCTATTCATTAGACAGCCAGTCGACTTACGATCATTTACATGAAACTCTGTAAAATAAATAGAAAAATAAATTGTAAAATATAAATATTCTTATGTTTTATTAACGTTACTCTGATATACTAATATATCAGTGTACTTTAAAAATAAATCCTTTGAATTCAAATATAAACATAAAAAACATTTACAGCAGAAAAGGCGAAGGCGCTGGGTTAAACGTAGTCTCCACTAAAAACACGGAGGGGCGCTTTGACCCAAAATTTTACTATTAAGTTTCATATCTATCTTAATAGTAGATTATTTTCTTTTATCTATGGTTATAAATTCTACTAATTTGAAGGTACATGCTCGCAAATAACTTTTAAATGACTATTCCAAAGGAAACGAAATTCTACAAAAAGTACAACTTTAACGCATCTTCAAAAAAATCTAAAACAACTTTTGCATAAAATCATTTGGGGATATAATATTTCACCTTTTCAAAATTAACATGGAATTTCCTATGTCCCGCGTTCCGGTGCACCACACAGTATGTTATTCTGATGTGTAAGCTATATTATTGTAAAATTTCATTAAAATCCATTCAGTAGTTTTTGCATGAAAGAGTCACTGACATTTACACATCCATCCCTACTTCCAAACAAACTTTCGCGTTTATAATATGGATTAGATTGGGTTTTTAAAACTTTACTATTAGAATTTAATTTTTTATCAGTGCCAAACGTTTATTGAAAACAACAATCCGAAAAACTGACAAAAACACAAGGTTTTCATCGAAAAAATCGGACGAGAATAAAATAAGTCTCCGCTTAAACTAAGCTAAAATCATAAATCTTCTTTCTTGCGTACTTCCCCGGTTATCGCGTATTCGTTATTTCGCCGCCAGAGGTCGATACAAGCCGGTGCCACCGCGCACCGCCCACTTTGATCCACGACCGTCTGCATTAAATCTAACAAATTGCCGGCCTTTGTCATGCAGATAACCGCCGCTGCGGCGGTCAGAGACATTTATGACGGATGACGGATGTTCAGAATCTTCAGAATCGTCCGCGTTATTTTTCCTGTTCGGGGTAAAAGAATGGGAGGGGAATATCGGATATTCGAGCGGAATGACATATTAAACGTTGTATTTTCAATGTTTCATAATGCCTCAGTTTTTTAGAAAGATTTTTTAGAGTAATATTTTTATTATTATATTTAGAGTGGGGTGCCCGGTCGCGTAGAGGTACAGGCTCTCGTCTACCAATTTCAAGGTGTGGGTTCGAATCCCACACCCGGCATTTCATCAGCCGAATATTTTTATTAAAATAAAAATAGTTTGGGTACCTAGGTCGACTCAGCCTTAAATGAGTACATGGGATTCACAATCCTGAGGTAAGTAATAGGTAATAGGCGGTTGAAGCCTAGTGCTAGCCACATTACCTTCCTTGTATACTGAACGGCTCTAGCATGGCAAGCTGTACCTTGATACTCCCAAGACGTTAAACGCTATATACGGGAGATATTATTATTATTATTATATTTAGAGTGTATTTTAAACTTTAAACACATTATGTTGTTTTCATCTTATTAAATAACTGATATTTTTAACTTTCCATTTGTTATTTTCTGATCTATAGACCTACGACTGGTTTCGAATAGTTATACACCACATACGACACGGAGTATTGTAGCTAAACGATTTGATTTTAACAAATTGTTTGTTTTGGGTTGTTAATGTTTTTACAAGATTCAGAGTGTCCCAAATAAATAAAAGGTATTATAGTTGTATTTTTTTAGATGGAACACCCTGTATATTATTACATTTTTAGATTCTACGATTGAAATAAAGGTAAATTTGATTAAGGTTGGTCCCACTTAAACCTTACCGTTTTTGAAATATATTTAATTTTGTGAAATTGTAGTAAAAATTTTAAGTCCTCATTTCTCCAAGGGTATGAAAGTTGTAAATGTAAATATTTACTGAAGTTTGTTTATTGATCAGATATTGTGTTGCTATAATAAAAATAATACAACCTTATACAGAGTGTCTAAAAATTAATATTAAATAATTACTAGCTTTAAACGGCAATAACTTGTTTAATTTAAATAGAACACCCTGTATATTTTAAGAGAGTAAGATGCACAATTTAATTATCTACCAAATTGTATCATTTTTTTCTTATAATTTAGATTTTTTATAAATTATGAATCTATGGAATGTTAGTAAATAGAAAAACTTCAGTACAATGTTTGGGTTTAAAAACTTATATACGTCTAGAGAAATGAAGTATTAAAATTGTTACTGTATTTTGATAAAAACGTAAATATTTCATAAACGGTAAGATTACAATACGATAAAAACCGTAATCAAATTTACCTTTATTTTAATCGTAGAAACTAAAAATGTAATAATATGCAGGATGTTCCACATAAAAAATACAACTATGATATTTTCTATTTCTTTGGGACACTCTATATCTTGTAAAAATATTTTTAGTCTGTAGCTAAACAAAGTAGTCTTTAGTCTGTAGCCTTTAACAAACCCAAAACTTACAATTTGTAAAAACCTAATCGTTACCGTGTTGTATGTGGTAAATCACCCTGTATTATAGAACTCAATAAATAGCTTAATTCAGGTTTTTCTTATAACCGATTATGAACCGTCCTAAAACTCTGCACAGACGTCTGCGCAGGAAGATATATCTAGCAATTGTTTCATGGGGCTCACCTTTATTCCGATTCCTACCCACTAAAAGTCCATCTATACCCTAAGTTTACCCTCCCTCTTCGGGATCGCCTGGAGGTACTTTTCAAACCACTACCCATGTCACTTAGATTCTGCCTATTTTTTCAACTCTTTTCTTTTTATTATGTCTCCCTTAGGGTTGAGAACCGGAAATTTTCGGTTCCTTCGATACATCAAAACTCTTAGTTATCATTAGATCAATAACTTATAGATTTGTTTTAAATATCACAATAGATTAATTTTAAATAAAACATTGTAAAATGTTTATTATCCTGTTGCAAGTGAGTGTGTCAGATATTAACATGAACATTATAAAAACTTTGAGAAACCAGAAAGAGCAGTTCGTCAAATTAACAACGAGGCAGTAGAACAACGAAATTTTTACATAAAAAATCGAGTAAAATAAAGCACAATATTGTCATTTCACGAACTAACAAATTACCAGCCACTGTTAAGCACCGGGATCAGACATTTATGACAAATGACGGATGTCATTTTTTTCGTTCACTGTCAAAAGGGGGAGTGCGAAATCAAATTTTGACATGTCGAAATAGAAGGTTGGCTTTTGTGTGCAGGAAGAGCAGGATTTGTTAACGAGATTTAGGCTACAATCGGTTGTGAACCAATTAATTTTATAAGCCGACCTATATCCGAAGCGTAAGCCATTTTAATTTCCGTATTCGATAACGTCAGGGCTGATATGAAGGGTGCAGGTCCTCAAATAATTACAGATACTTTATGGGAGTTTTTTACATAAATCTGTTTAATGTTGTTTTTTATTCCAAATTATTGAAATTTGTCCATCAAGTCAATATGTCTTATTATGTTATTTTTTAAATATCAATATTTTTCATCTATCGCTGCAAAAAAGTCAATTTGGAATGAATGTGTTATTGTTAATCCAATCTATTAAGTTAAGACAAGAGAGAGCTTCATGTCTAGTATTGAAAAAACAGAAATATTGTCTTGATGTAATACCAAGTTGTAAATAGTGGTCGTAAAATATATATCATATTAATATTACTCCTTATTTTACCATGAGTTACCATTTGGTTCTGATTCCGGTTCAAAATATTTACCAACAAGCAATAGACAGAAACTGTAACGTAAACGTAAGGATTTTAGGGAATATAAGATGACAAGTGAGATTAGCGTGACAGGCGGCTAGTGCAAGTGAGGATGACAAAACTGAAAAAGTAGGTTGTTGCGATAGCAACAGCAAAGGGAAAAAGCAGCTTAATCCAGGATAGTTGCACTAGTGGCAGTACTAGGAGAAAGAAATTCGGAGATTTTTTCGAAACTGAGGGGGACATCAGCACCAAAAACAAAAATGACGAAATAGCAAAATATACTAAGTGACATTGAAAATAGAACACCCACTAAATTTTATTTAATTTTAATGAATGTTTGTAAGCATGTTTATTATTGTATGGATAAGAAATGATTATAATTTGAACGCCGTCAACACACTAGTTTTTGTGCTATACATGTTTTTGTTAAAATTCCAGTCATCCAATATAGACCCAGCTTTCGCACAGTTTGTTAGTTATTCTGTTACTGAGTTTATTATAATGCCTAGAATACGTAGACGTGCCAATTTTAGACAACTCAGTGATTTTGATAGGGGTCGGATTGTAGGTTTGCGGGAGGCAGGATTATCATTTCGAGAGATTGCTGATAGGGTTCATAGAAGCGTTTGCACTGTTGCCAATTATTGTAGAGCTTACTTTCAACAACACCGTAAACATCGTGCCAGAGGTACAGGGTGTCTAAGATTAACCACTGAAGATCAAGATCGCCGTTTAAGGCAATTAGCTGTCAGAGACCGTTCGGCCACTTCCCGAGCAATTGCTAACCAATGGTTTACGGAACACGGAAGACTCATCACGATGCGAACTGTTTACCGATGAATACGGTCTTTTGGGCTGTTTTCTTTTCGGCCTCTTTGGGTTTTACCATTGACTCCTGAACATCGACGACAACGTCTAGAGTGGTGCATAGCCCGACAAGAATGGGGCGCAGAATGGAATGCTATCGTTTTTAGTGATGAGTCGCGATTCTGTTTGAGAATGCACGACGGTCGGGCGCGAGTGAGAAGATACCGTGGAAAAAGGTGGAATCCACAGTTTTTCATGGGGAAGCACGTAAACCAAGTTGTAGGAGTTATGGTTTGGGGAGCAATCGCATATGGTAGCAGGTCACCTCTAGTATTTGTTCGAGGTAATATAACAGCCCAACGCTATATTGAGGAAATTATGAAAGCTCATCTCTTACCATACTTACGAACGCTCCACGATCCTATATTTCAACAAGATAATGCCCGTCCCCATGTTGCTACATTAACTGTGAACCACTTACATAATGCCCAAGTTAATCTCCTACCCTAGCCACCAAGATCTCCAGATCTCTCACCTATTGAACATGTATGGGATATCATGGGTAGGAGACTGACAAACTTACCGCATCCTCCTAAAACACTAAAAGCTCTTCGGCATGAGATACAGTTAGCATGAGATAAAATACCGCAAGAAGACATAAATCATCTGATTAGTGCCATGCCCAGACAGCTCAACGAATGTATAGAACATCGAGGTGGTCCAACACATTATTAACAAGAACAAGGTAACGAGCCAATATTTTCACTCCAAATTTTGATCATTTACGCCTTTTGTCAACGTACATTCATGTACAAAAGATTACTAAAATTAAACCATTTTTAATGGGTGTTCTATTTTCAATGTCACTTAGTATATGTACCATATTTTCAAAAGCATTATGTGAAAATGAAAAACTCCGGCTATTGAAACACTATAATAAAACTAATTGGATATAATATATATTTCTTATTTTGTATCCCCGATATATTGTGGAAACGGTTTCCTCTTCTTCATAAGGTAAATATTCAACAATCAGAGACAAAATTAGAAAAAGTATTTAAAGCTAGTTATTTTGATAGATCTGAAAACAATCTACAGAATCCAATATCAGGAACAGCAGAAATTCTTAAAAAAGAACAAGGAATTGAGTTGAGAACATAGCTCTGGAGTAGTTACTAAAGATAATTAACATTGAAAAATATAAAACTTTAGTTTAAGTAACATTGGTGTTCACAATTTTGTATAATTGTAGATGCGTGAGGAATATTTAATATTTCGAACACTTTTCTTATCAGGAAATCACTGAAGTTCTTGGCTTGAACTTCAGTGATTTCAGAGCAACCGTGTTAACTAGATCTTTGACCGATAATAAGAAATTCTTAACAAAATATTATCAGGAAATTATTTCCACTGGTAAGAGTAGCAGACCTGTTGCAATATTCATTCCGTGAAATTTACAAAAACTATTTTCTATAATTAACGATATTAGAAAAACATGTTTGTTTCCGCTGCAAAATAATATTTTTTTTACCTACCCAAGAATAAAAAGATGGATTGATGGTTGTGGGGTTTTACTTTTAAATTACATGTATTTTGTGACGAAACATTTCACAAATAAATGCATTTAAGCGTTTTCGTTATTACTAGATATTTGTTTCTACTAGATACTATTATTTTTTACTAGAGAGATAGATATTTAATTTTTGACAAAAAAAGTTCTAATTGACTTAGAGTGTCTTGTCTTTTCTTGATATCTAAAATTACTTCTTGTCTTGAGTTTGTCTCGAAACCAAAATAAGATCTTGAAATTAACCGTAAAACAGGAACATGGTTAGATCTAAATTGCTGACCTGGGTATTATTTATTTGAATCTTTCAATTTGCTCGATTTTATTTATTCCATGTTAATTAACGCTGATCAATACTGTTGCGATGAATATAAACAGACTAAATAATTTTAAAAAATCAGAGTCTGACTTGAAATTATTTTAATTACTAATAATTACATAGTATTGTTATTGTTAAGGTACCCAAAATAAAAAAAAGTATAAAGTATGGCATACCATTGTAGGCACGAGACCGAGTTCTTTCAAAACCTGAAATAAAAAATCCAGGTCCATATTTAAAAAAGTTAATTTGGTTAGGTTAGACACAAATTATCAGCCAATTTCAAAATCTAGAAATACTGTCAGATAGCCCTAATAAAGTGGCTATGAGAATGTCCAATTAATTTTTTGATTTTCTAAAAAGTAACGACTGGAAAAAATAAAATTGATTTTCAAAAAAGTCCGTTTTTTTTTTCAAAAAACTAAGCAATCCGTGAAATTTTTAAAACTGTTTTGCTGGCCTCTTGGTGAACATCCCAAGGCGCAACTTTGTCCCAATTTAACCATCTTCGTACTCGTATCTATTACGTTTTCCGAGATACCCATGCTCGTACCCCAAATTTGTAGCACACTGTATATCTTATACGTATAATGTAGTATATTTATGTACTACTAACCTACTCTTTAGTAATTCGAACAATTCCCTAATTCGAACACACCTTCTGCAATTAATTTTCAGAATTAAGAGAGTTGTAAATATTGCTTGAAAAAACAAAGACTCGATAGCGAGAAAAAAAACTTTATTAATGAAATTTTAATAGTATTTTTATTTTTTAGATTTTTGGTCCAGTTTTCCAGTGCGGGAATTACCCAGAATTAATTCAAGAAACGAACCTCTCACAAAGGTAAAGATATTATTTTAATTTTGTTTACTTTGTATTCACATATACACACTACATTCATACCATTATTACCATTATTATTTGATATAACACTAGTAACATTCAGTATGTTTGCCCTTAACCAGTGCAATGCGTTCTGATATCGCCATTAAATTAAGTTATTTAAATAAACGCATCGTTTGTGCCCAACGACAGTAACGAAAATTTCAGCGAGCACGATGCAATAATGTCGATTATTATTGCTAGTCTACAAGATAAACTCTCCCATTAAACTTCAATGTAGCAATTTGGCCCCAGGCCCCAACTGCTAAATTATTTACCACATACTATCTAAGGTCTATCATCTTTATACAGCCAATTTGTAATACTTAAGTAATAATTTAGGTAAATCTAGTTATATGGAAATGCCACGATGTATCGTAATGATTACCATTTACTTTTTTACTTTTAGAGTTTTGTGTTTTTACTTTAATTTAATTTTTGGAAACTAATAACAATTTAATACATTACTGAGTTACTTTTATGAATGCTTCAGACAACATTCCCCTATATTAATTACGTTTTCTATTTGAATTTAGTTGTTTTCCTGTTTATTACTAAAACTATGACCTATTATCACAAAAGTGACAATTGAGGGCCTTGTAGAATGTAGAACGTAAAATGAGGGGAAGGGGGAAAGAAATGAAGAACTTTATTAATATTAGAAAAAAGCAATGATCAAATTTGCCAGCGTTGCCAGCTTATCCTAAGCGGACGATATCTTTAGAAAATTGAAATCTATTATAATAGGCAGAATGAAAGAAATCAAGTTAATTAGATAAATATACATCTAACAATAAGAACTGGGTAAAGAATTAGATCATTGAGAAGAATACAGCAGTTGCAGCACATTTAAAATTTTAATTCATATAATGTGTTGTAGATGTTAAAAAAATTAAAAACTAAACAACTGATTATTATTAACTCGAACTGTTAAGCTATAGATACAATCACAGACAATTATCTCTGTAGATACATACACAAACAATTGTCTCAATCGCAATTTCAATTGCGATTGGAGAAACGCAGTATTGCTCATCTCTAATGTATGTAATTTTGTATGCTGAAATTATATATATTCAACTAGGTAATAGGTAATATCGAGCCATTTTACTTCTCCCTTATTTAACATGACAACATTAATTTTTTTGTCCGCAATTCTTCGGCTGTTTTAGATCCGTTTGTCAGACAATAATATACGCGTTGAGATCGCGCAATAACAGCGATAAAGAGTTGCGAGCAGCAGTTATAGGAATAGTTAAATATCGGTTCGTAATTTCTTCATAATACCTTCTTACGACAGTATAACATTTACAAAAAAAGAAGAAAGGTATAAATAAGGAAAAAAAATATAAAGGATAAATGAGATATTATGTACTTGGAAAAAGAAATCAATTTGGTAAATTTATACATCTTTGGGAATATACTTCTTTCCACAAACTTTTTGAATTACGATATTGATAATTCAGTTCTCGCTGATCCTATATATATATATATATATATATATATATATATATATATATATATATATATATATATATATATATATATATATATATATATATATATATATATACATATACATATACAGGGTTGTTCACCACATACGACACGGAGTGAGTATTGTAGCTAAACGATTAGATTTTTACAAATTGTAAGTTTTGGGTTCGTTGAAGGTTTATTAGAGCTACAATTTAAAAATATTTTTACAAGATACAGAGTGTCCCAACTAAGTAAAAAATATTATAGTTGTATTTTTTTAAATGGAACTCCCTGTATATTATTCTATTTTTAGATTCTACGATTAAAATAAAGGTAAATTTGATTAATGTTCATAATACTTAAACCTTACCGTTTTTGAAATATTTTCAATTTTATGAAATTGCAGTAAAAATTTTAAGGCTTCATTTCTCCAAGGGTATGAAAGTTTTTAATACTAAATATATACTGAAGATTATTTATTGATCAGATATTGTGTTGCAATAATAAAAAATTTACTACCTTATACAGAGTGTCCAAAAATGTATATTAAATAATTACTAGCTTTAAACGGCAATAGTGTGTTTAATTTAAATGGAACACCCTATATATTTTGCGTGAATCAGATGCACAATGTAATTGTCTATCAATTTGTATTATACAATTTTTTACCTATCTCTTCAAGTTTTCGTAGAAAATGCATTTTCTTATAATTTAGACCTCATTTATCACTATACCCATGGAATATTGACATTTTAGATTATTTTTAAAGATGTAACAAATTCTCCAAGAGTACAGATACTAATATTGTCGATATAGTTCGCTTATTTCATAAAAAAATTAAAAAAACTGTTTAAATATTTTTGTTAAAAAGGACCAATTAATATGATCCCAGTATTCAGACTACATTAATTGACTGTTTATGTTGATTAATAATAATTGCTCCAAGTACTAAAAAACTGAATTTTGTGTGTGTATTAGACAGTGTGGTAAAAAGTAACGCCTTATAAATTTTATTTCATTTTTTGACGAATGCTGATTTATAAAAACAGAGACGTTTATTTTCATAATTTATTATTATATTGATTTCTGAGCCAAATCCACATTTATTTAGAATACTTTATTAATTAAAACAATTTAAAAGTATGTAATTAACTAATTTTTGGTCGGAAATAATGGTGGTATTTTTAATTCGTATACTCTTTTATAAAGATTTAAATAGTTTTTTTGGTATACCAATAGGCTTGCAATATTTACCACCTGTATATTTTGTGCATATATGTTGCTTAAAAAAAATCTGAAATGTCAATATTCCATGGGTATAGTGATAAATGAGGTCTAAATTATAAGAAAATGCATTTTCTACGAAAAGTTGCCCAGATAGGTAAAAAAATGGTATAATAAAATTTGATAGGCAATTAAATTGTGCATATGATTCACGTAAAATATACAGGGTGTTCCATTTAACTTAAACACGTTATTGCCGTTTAAAGCTAGTAATAATTTAATATAAATTTTTGGACACTCTGTATATGGTAGTAAAATTTTTATTATTGCAACACAATATCTGATCAATAAATAATCTTCAATAAATATTTAGTATTAAAAACTTTGATACCCTTGGAGAAATGAAGCATTAAAATTTTTACTGCAATTTCTTAAAATTGAAAATATTTCAAAAACGGTAAGGTTTAAGTGTGATAAACCTTAATCAAATTTACCTTTATTTCAATCGTAGAATCCAAAAATAGAATAATATACAGGGTGTTCTATTTAAAAAAATACAACTATGATATTTTTTACTTATTTGGGACACTCTGTATCTTGTAAAAATATTTATAAATTGTAGCTCTAATAGTCCTTCAACGAACCCAAAACTTACAATTTGTAAAAATCTAATCGTTAGGTACAATACTCCGTGTCGTATGTGGTGAACAACCCTGTATTTCCGCTCACGTACTAAATCAATTAGCTTTTCCGTATCTATTTTATATTTTCCAAAGAAACACTTCAAGAAATATGCGAACAACGCAGTAACCCAACCAGACGGGATCTATCACTTCAAATTACTCATTTGGTGACGCATGTATTGAAAACATCTTATAACAGAAAATCACAAACCAAAAATTCTCTTAATCAGGGCAATCTCTCGCAATAGACATTTTTTGATATTTTATTATAGATTATCGCTATTTTTTAATGAAATTTACCCCAAACGTAAGAAGCAGAAGAACTGCTCAAGCTAGTGAAAACAGCTTGATCATTTTATCGAAAACATCGACATAGTGCCCTCCTATCGATGCAAATAATTTAAAAATAGTAATTATGTTTGAATCATTTCATGCCATAACTCAAAAGCATCTCGGATAATAGATATAAACATCTGTCAGCCATACATAATTTAAATGAAGAATTGTAGAATTTAGTTTGTGTATCTTTAACTAAAATGATTAATGAATGACATATTGTAATCTCACGACTATTAAAATTTGTAGAAATGTATGACGGATATTTTAAAATAAACTTGAAGATATAAAAGATTTAGTTCTTTCTTTACGGTTTGAGGCGGTGACAAATCATTTTCGGTGTGATATATAAGATGAGGTGGTTTTATATATTTTAAAATTATGAATTTAATTTATTTAAATTAAAACACACTTAAACTGTGCCATATCTCTAATCTAAAATTATAAAATATATTATAATAGAATAAATGTGAAGATTATATCAAAAAGCAAACTTTAACTTGATTTCATTATTATAAATTGCATTTTTATTATTTTATGACATCACTAGAAAAATATACTCAAGTAAGAGATACTAAAATGTCATTTCTTGTAAACAAATATTTTAATTTTAAGAGTTGTATTTCGTTGGTAAAATTAGATATTTAATAAAAGTTAGATAAGCATTATGGTATAGCTTTACATTTAACTACATACGTACCTGACATATAAATAAGTCACAACGAAGGTTTCAAAGAAAATAATAAAGGAGTTATTAGGTACCTTCAAATGGAAAGTAATATATTTCATATTAAACGCGAGACGAAAACAAAAAAAAACTTTTATCAAAATTTATTTTCTGCATATTATTTAGAAGAATACGGCAAGAAGTTATTGTTTTAACACTTATTAAATTTTTCACTAGTTGTAATAAGATATGCAATAAAAAAATCTGCGTTTATCTCAGATAAAAGAGGAAGAATAACCATCCAATTCGAGTTTGTTTATTATTGATAATATAATCGTCCACTTACAGCTACAAAGTGGAACACTGAAACATGGAGACATTAGAATTTATTGGTCATTCTTCAAATGATGTTGAGATTATATTGACAATTTTTAAAATGCCTTGAACTGAGACATTATTAAGTTATGTTATCCATACATATCCTCAATTATACATTCGGGACAACACCGGTATCATGTCTAAGGAGAAACCAAATTAAAGAGGTGGAGAAAATGGAGACAGATCCTCGACTCTGAAGGGCAAGGACACACGTTTTGTTGCTATTAACCCTAATTTTAAGTCCCTCCCTAGAAACACTAGAACTACTGTAGAATAATAGCTTACTTCGGGTTTTTCTTTTTACCAATTCTGAACCGTCCTAGAACTGTGCTACTCATGCGCAGAAGAAAATATGAAGAAATTATTTTCTTCATATTCTAGTTCTAGGACGGTTCAGAACCGGTAATAGAACCGGTAATAACAAGAATCCGAACAAAGCTATTATTGCTATTAAGCCAGTATGGCGGTGTCATTGTATTGTATTTTATGCCCCCAATTACTACACGCGTTTTAACAAATATTACTATATTTAGCAAATCAGTAAACAAAATGTAGACACATTTAAACGAATTGGAATTACATGTACATTTTCCTGGCAGTCGCTGGTAGCCATTGGCAGTCTTACGGCAGGCACCTGGTACAGTGCAACATAATTACAGGGCAGTCATAGGCAGTCTTCTTCGCAGTCATTAGCAGTAAAATGATATTTTGGCAGTACATGTACATTTTTTAATCAAGTTACACACCCCTCGCATTTAAAATAAAATAAAAGTATAAATTTTATTGGAAATTATAAAATTTCCTGATATAATTTTATACAACACCGCAAGCTCCTGGATATTTTATGAATAAAATCGGCCATGTTTTTAGAAAACTGCGATCTCATTACCATCAGATCCCGTTTGTCAGACTGTATATGCAAGATTACAAATTCGGATAGTCCCACGTTTTTTTATAAATCGCGCTTATCCGCATCCACTGTGAGAAAAGCCTTACATTACATTACATTACATTACATTACATTACATTACATTACATTACATTACATTACATTACATTACATTACATTACATTACATTACATTACATTACATTACATTACATTACATTACATTACATACGTACGTGCATTACATTATTACCATTACATTACATTACATTACATTACATTACATTACATTACATTACATTACATTACATTACATTACATTACATTACATTACATTACATTACATTACATTACATTACATTACATTACATTACATTACATTACATTACATTACATTACATTACATTACAGCGCGTTTCAAATCAATCATCACCTTAAACCGTTACGTTGAGAGCACTTAACTTTTCTTTGGTTTTGATTTGACTTTTAATCATCGAAACTGATTACTCCAAGTCCAAGTCTTCGGCAGGCGGTCCGTCCCGTCCGTCATCGTCGGAAAAGTCGGAAAACGCGCCCGAAAACACACGGTCCTGCTGCAGGTGGTGGAGGGGCCGCCCGCGCCATCGCCGTCGCCCGCGCCTTCCTCTAGGCGTTCAGTTCCGCGCGAGCCTGTCTCCTGGAACACAATCCCGCCATCCTGCCCGGAACATATCCCGGATTCTCGTACGCGCGCGAGACGACGACTCCGGACTCCGACTTTGCCGCGGCGACGACGGCCGGTAAAACGGACCCGCCCACTCCGCTCTGGTGGTACTCTCCGTACCCGGTTGGCGATAATAATTGTGGTACTGTTGGATTTGATTATCATATTTGTCTAAAAACTTGGAAACATAGTTTAGAGATTTCGATTGTGAGGATTACATCGTGTTACAACTTTTTTCAACTGTTTGATGGACGTGTTAGTGGGTTCTGTTTTGGTGTGTGTGATGTGACTAGGATAATGCGGTCGGCGAAAATTATTGGTCTGCTTTTCTGTTTGTTTGGGATTTCTGCTGCGCTCTCTCAAGGTTTGCATTAGTTGTTTTTAAACTTCTAAAACTGATGTACATTACATTGAATTGTTATGACAACATTAACGAGTTTAATTCTGTCTTCAAATTCAAGAAGTTTAATTATTAAGATTTTATGTTGAGATGGATAACAATATTATGATTTTTTGATTTGACTATTACAGTTCTATCGAAATACTGATTACTCCAAGTCCAAGTCTTCGGCAGGCGGTCCGTCCCGTCCGTCATCGTCGGAAAAGTCGGAAAACGCGCCCGAAAACACACGGTCCTGCTGCAGGTGGTGGAGGGGCCGCCCGCGCCATCGCCGTCGCCCGCGCCTTCCTCTAGGCGTTCAGTTCCGCGCGAGCCTCCGTCTCTGGAACACAATCCCGCCATCCTGCGGAACATATCCCGGATTCTCGTACGCGCGAGACGACGACTCCGGACTCCGGACTTTGCCGCGGCGACGACGGCCGGTAAAACGGACCCGCCCACTTTTCAACTCGGTGGTACTCGTACCCGGTTGGCGATAATAATTGTGGTACTGTTGGATTTGATTATCATATTTGTCTAAAAACTTTGGAAACATAGTTTAGAGATTTCGATTGTGAGGATTACATCGTGTTACAACTTTTTCAACTGTTTGGATACAGTGTTAGTGGGTTCTGTTTTGGTGTGTGATGTGACTAGGATAATGCGGTCGGCGAAAATGATTGGTCTGCTTTTCTGTTTGTTTGGGATTTCTGCTGCGCTCTCTCAAGGTTTGCATTAGTTGTTTTTAAACTTCTAAAACTGATGTATTGTTTGAATTGTTATGACAACATTAACGAGTTTAATTCTGTCTTGAAATTAAGAAGTTTAATTATTAAGATTTTTGCGAATTTTTATGGATAACAATATTATGATTTTATTGTTATGACTATTACAGTTCTATAGAAATACCATTATTAAGGATTATATAGTGTAAAATTCAAAAATAATCTTTTATTTATCTATCAATGATGGTTTTAATTTTATAAACGAATATCAGTGTAAGTTGTTGTAAGTCTTAAGAGCCCGTGAGAAATATTAGCGCTTTAACAGTTTTACTAATCGTTATATAGGAGTTGTTTTTTTTAGGAAAGAAGCACTATTTAAAGGAAAATAAAGGAATAAGTTACTACTGGATTTGATTATCGTATTTGTCTAAAAACTTAGAAACATAGTTTAGAGATTTTGTTTGCGAGGATTACGTCGTAGAACTTTTTCAACTGTTTGGATACAGTGTTAGTGGGTTCTGTTTTGGTGTGTGATGTGACTAGGATTAGCGATGGGAACTATCGAATGAATTAGACTATCGAATGGTTACTGAATGAATGATTTCAACTATCGAATGGTTTTATTCGAATAAAATCATTCATTCATTTGTATACTAAAGCATATGTGACAACCTCGCCGTGCGACTAAATGGTTATCGTTGCGCCACGACTATCGAATGCTTTTGATAAATGAAATTTAGTATTCGTTTGATTTTTGTGTGCGTCAGTGGCATTATTAGTTCTTCCAAATTTTTATAACTTCGCCTTGTAAATACTATGCTATTTTTGCGTTTATTAAAATATTTAAAATACTAAAATAGTAGTTTTTTAATTGACGATTGTGTGCGAAGTGGTCAAAATTTTTCCGAAATTTGTGTGATTTTCCGTAGCCCGATCTTTCAATTATTTATATGTTATATTATGGTTAGGTTAGATTGCATTTTTTAAAGGGAAATTTTGAGAAGTAGCAATTTTAACAGAGATGAGATGAACTTATTAATTAATTTTAAAAATACATATTTGTATTTTAGATATTTTAATAATATGAATTAGTTGAACTTAATAATCATATTTAAGTAATGTGGTTAAGTAAATTGTGTTGTCGAACTCAAATTTTGGGTAAATGCCAGCAAAAGTAAATATTATTTTTAAATAATAATATAAAGTAATAAAAAGTAATATAAATAATTTTGATTTCTAATTTTTTATTTATATTTCCTTCCATTACACTGCATGCTTAGAAAATTAATAATATTTTTTTTTAAATTAGAAATGTCCATTTTTAATTTTAATTATTCGGAGTTTTATCAACTTTCAGGGATAATAATATTACGATGTTATTGTTATGTCTATTAAAGTTCTATACAAATGTATTATTATTAGAGAATATAAAGTGTAAAAGAGAGAGAAATGTATTATTTTTTCCATAGCAACTGTTAAAATTGCCTTATATCTATCAAAAACAGTAGATAAAATAGTTCTTTAACCGCAACGGTAGATTAAATGATACTTTAACAGCGAGGATAGGTTAAAAACTTTATTTCTTCTCGCACGTTTTTAATTGCTTCCATTTTTGAAGATATTTGTATTCCTTTTCATAAGTTATTCGGTATTTAAGTGGAAGTAGTTTGGATATGGCGTTTGTCGCCTGAATATCTGTTGGTAATTTACTTATTTCGTTTTAAGCCATTTCTGGCTCCAATTCAATCAGCAATCGACACGAAAGAATTAAAAAAAATTGACTCAAAACTGATAACTAAAGAGACAGCTTTATTTATTCGTCAAATTACATAGAAACCAACGCCAACCAAGCCCAATATTTTTTCTACTCGTAATAAATTCCTTGAAATAATAATTTCTGAATATTTTTAAAACGTAACTCGCTATGGAAAAAATATTTTATACGACGATAAAATTGCCATATCGTCTCCCGAATCTTTTTTAAAAATTCCCTATTTTTGATCATTTCTTTTTATTTGGTAGACATTTCAAAAACACAAACTTCAATCTCTTCTAAAAAATTTTGCAATAATACTTCAGGGATTTTGGATACAATGCTAGTTTGTTGACATTTTAATTGCATTTCCACAATCAACAAAAATTATCTAAATAGTAATATTAGCCACTGGTTTGGAATGAGAGTTTTCTTTAGATCAAGAATTATACTTTGACTCAAAATTATAATAAAAATTAACTAAATTTTAAAAAAATATAAAGTGGTTTTTATGATATTGTGATAAGATTTTTAAAAATTGGACTCGCCAACTTGCAAGTTCATACTAGTAGGTGACTAATTAAGCTATTTTTATTATCCTATACCTTTATTATTGTATTTGTTTTGACAAATTTTACTCCCACTGTCTTGCCCTACGCCCAAATCATATTTCGTTGGAGAACTTTTCTTTTTGTGATTTTTTCGAATTCTTGGATATGGTATTGATGGGTTCTGTTTTGTTTTGTAATTGTGAATAGGATATTGTGGTCGGCTAAGATAATTGGTCTGTTTTTCTGTTTGTCTGTGATATCTGCCGCCCAAACTCAATGTTTGATTTTGAATTTTTAAACGAAGTCTTATATAAATTGGAATTTCTTTTTCCAGTTTTCGTATATTCCTCTTATTTGAAATATACGATCATATTTCCGATTATTGGTTGATAAGAAGTCCAGTCTTATATAGATTTAAGATAAAAAACAATTATTTAGTTGTTCATTTACGATTTCAGATTTGTATTAGTAAAATCAGGAGCAAAATCAAAAGCGATTTCATTCCCAAATTCTGCTAAAAAATACAAAAGAATTTGCGAAAATATTTTTGCTATCTGAAAATATATTTCTAAATTTGGAAATAAATGCAAAGATATGTGCGGCTTTCTGAATTTTATAGGAATTTTCGAAATTTTTATGAAAATACCTCACAGCCAGTTTCTTTCAAAGTTCATAATATATTTAAAATGACGGGAAATTGGTACATAAATAAACACATATACTAAAATTTCTTTTAATTAAAAAAAAATAGAAATTAAAAATTTTACTTATTGTATTTAGTAGTAAATTTTTTTGACATTCAGCACCAGCAGTTGTCATAAACGCGTTCTAGACTTTAAAGAGAGCTGTCTTTACCGTGGCTAAATTAAAGCATCGTACCGCTATTGAAATGAAATGCTGATTTATAGAAATATTTTGTCTTATGTGTTCCAAGAGCCTATCTTTGTTTGGAACAGTGATTGGATAATCCCCTGTCTTAAGACTATGAGTCAGAGAATTGTCTTAGTCTAACAAATCCTCCTTCTTTCTACTTCTAACAAGTCCTCCAGCTTTGGATGCCGGCTCACCAAGGGATAGAAGGCAATGAAAAAGCAAACGATCTAGCTAGAAAGGAGCGAACACTCCTCTAACTGGACCAGAACCGTTCAGCTTTCCAAGTGGAAATCAACTTAAAGCACAGCTCGAAAACCTGGAAGACTCCATCTGTAACCTGGAATGGGAATCCTCCAACGGTCTAAGACACTCGAAGAAATTTCTCAGAACTAGAAAAATCAGAGATATTCCTTGATAATTCCTTGTTATTCCTTGATAATTGACACTGTTAGACCAATCTTCGGATTGTCACGGGGTTTCTAACAGGACACTGTCTCCTCAAAGAACACCTCAGTGGGCTAAAGCTGGGAAACAACGACGAATGCAGATTCTGTGGGGAAAATGGGGAAACTCCAAAACACCTCATCACTGAGTGCGCCGAGACGACAACCATTCGTACCATAAACTTTGGTACCTACGACTGATATCGAAGATAGCCTAACTAGCCTTTGTAAATCCGTCTTAGATACTGGCTTTTGTCAAAGCCCTGAGACTGTATGATGAGCTAAAACTCGTTATTTTTTACGTTTATTTTGTTAACGTTACTATTTCTGCCAATGACACTGAAAACTTTAGAAGAATCTATGTTGTATTGAACTACAGAGCTACGTATTGGAAAATATTACAATGCAGTTAAATAAAAAAAGTAATTATTTAATACTATTTTATGACTATTAATATTACTAGTTTTCAGTGAAACAAAAAAAGAAAACAAATTAAAAAACTGTTTATATTAGAAGATGTTTATATTTCAGAATATATTTATATAAATGTAATTATTATTGCAGAATTTGGGATCATTTCTTTATTGTCATTACAATGCTTCCAAGAAAAATATTATAAAAAAAGTATCTAAAAGATATCCTTGGTAATAGGGATCGGCAAGACAAGAAACAAGCAATGTCTTGTCTTGAATCTTGAAATATTTTCAAGAATTAAAAAAAATCTTGTCTTGACCATTTCTTGATAGTTGATTTCTTGTCTTGATTCAAGAAATCTTGAAATTTCTTGATATCTTGACAAAAGGGGAACATCCGTTTAAAATTTGCTTATTAAAGGGGAACCCCCTGTTTAAAAGTCGCGGTGAGATTGGTTAATGTGATGTTTATTCTTTATGCGTAAAATCGAGGGTCAGGCATCTAAATTTCAAAAAATTCAAAAACTTTGGGCTCGTTGTACTACAGTAGCCAAAATCATCAGATTTACATCATTTTGTATTATTATTATTATCTAACATTAAAATGAGTGATTGTGATGGTTCGTTGAGCAGCAAATCTGAGCCATTCGTAATCGAATCTGGTTCAGAATACCTACCACCTCAGACACCTGGACGTAGAAGTTTAATTAGTGACTTTGACAGTATAATGACGGTGATAATACTACTACAGATAAAAACAGTCAAAACAACAATGATAAAAGCTACTCTACTTCAGTGGCGTACATTTAAAATATTTTTTTTATTTTAAAAGTTTTACGTTAGGTTAAATTTAAAAAGTCTGTATGCCACTGAACTGGACCCGCTTTGCAAAGTTCTTTTTTTATTCTAATATCGTAGGCCATAACATATCAAAATAATTTCTTGTCCTGTCTTGAAAACCGAAAATCATTTCTTGTCTTGATCTTGTCTTGAAATCAAGACAAAATCAAGAAGTTGTCAAGAAAATTACGACCCCTACTTGGTAATACAATCATCGTCAAATATTACTTTAATGGCAGTTTTTTTAATGCTAAAAATATTAAGGTCATATAATTTCTTGTTTTGATATTTAGATATAATGACACAGAAAAACTGTTATTGGTATATCAGCAAACAAAAGCTGAAAAGTTTCATCAGGGTATACTTACAACTTACGACACAATAAAAAGTTTTCTAATTATGAGGAAAATGGATCAATACTTACTGAATATTTAATTTAAGTTAGTTTACTAAATTATTTAACAGAAATCGTAGAAAGTTTTTGCTAAAACAATGCCAAGGAACAAAAATAGTAATTTTTATGTAATATGGGGCATTTTAATGGCCTTGTTCTCATCAATAATTTCTATAAAAAGGTTGTATTCTCATAAAACCTTCATTTAAATTATTAAAAGATACGTAATCATTATCTATAAATTAATGTAAATCGTCTTAAGCACAGCTGAGAGGCTGGTACATATTTGCTACCTAATAAAATTTGATGATTCTCCGTCATTATACCATGAAACCACTAAACGACTCTTTAAGAAACGTAAAGGTTACGTTTTAATTTAAGCTCATAAATTTTTATGCGTTCACAATTCTACCTGGTGAGGTAGATGGGGGCGTGGTTAAGATAATTCGAGGGGAGGAGATATGGTTGTTAGCCAATTAAATCTATAAGATATTATTTATGGATAGGTAAATATTTGTTTTTTTACTGTGCATAATTATTTATAGATAAAGTATGATTTTATGTTGGAATGCTAGTAAATTAATTCCGAGATTAATTAATTTTATAGACAAATCGTGAGTTTCAAGAAATATGTTATAAATATCGTATGATCGAATATAATAACATTTTATTTTAAGTTGTTAATCGCTAAAGTTCTCGAAACTGATGATATTAGTTAAGAGTCTATTACGCTGTACTTTCTGGTCGCTCTCGTGGGTCGGGTAAAGCGGGGGTGTGGCCGAAGGAAATATCTATACCATAGATTACCAAAAGACTTATACTATTAAATAGATAGGCAACTTATAATACATTTCAATTTTATTATACAAGGGCGCCTCTGGTAGTCGGAGGAACAAATACTAATGGAGGAGAGGGGTGCGGGGAAGGGGGTTGTTTTAGTTAATTTAAAATAAATTTAGAAATACATGTAAGAACACTTTGTGTGCTTTTAATTAGGTCGATACATAACATACATATTATAAACGATAAACATATTATAAACGATAAATCAACTTAATTAAAAGCATACAAAGTGTTCTTATATGTCGGATATTAATTAAAAAAAAAATATTAAAAAGACTAAAAATAGTATATATTAAGTTGTTACAGTTATAATTTAATCTTTGGCAATTTTCAGCAAATAGCAGGCAGTTTTACATAATTTTCCTCCCTTTGAAGTGAATTAGAAAGAGCTATATAATTTTGGTATAGGCGAGATTCCCAGTTTGTTTCCGTTTGAGACCTGAAATAATAAAAACAAATTAAATTAGATGTAGTCATCTGTTGATCATGCTAATATAACGCAACGCGCGTCCTTAATTCCTTACATGCACCGTAAAAAAATTAAATAACTGCTCAGCAAGTAGCATTTATTCGCAGTACTAATTTAAAAAATCTATTACTGTAAATAGATATGTTTAATTTACTTACCATTGTATCCTTCGGAAACCAGGTGTACAACAATTAAACTCCATGATAAAAAATAATTAAGAGTCTATACAAAACACAAATTGTCCCTCCATTTTTAAAAAACAAATTGTCTAAAACAGAATACTGGCAAAAAATCTGAAGGAATTTAATTTTACAATAATTCGACAAATCAAAACGAAATCAAACCGTAAAATCACAACAAAAGCGTCTCTGATGTCTCGTGACAGTTAAAAATCAAATTTTATTATTGTCAGATATTGACATTTGCATTATTAATATTGACAGTTTTAATATTTTGCGCCTCTGCATCTTGGAGGAAAAACTATTTTTAATGAACTGTCATTTCCATTTAAGTTTCCCAGCCATGATCTATACTAATATATAAAATCCTTAAGTGACTGACATACTGATTAATCACGATCCTGCTCAAACCACTCAACGTAAGAAGCTCAATTTTGCCATACAAGTTGATTCCAGGGTGTAGAGGTTCGATAAGAAGGGATTTTTCGAAATTCCAGTTCCAAGACGGTGAAACCACCCCTCAAATATTACAATACTTTTTATTTAAAAAACGGTCAAGTTTCCGAAAAAACGCTTAAACACGTATATTTTATTTTGTTTTTTTACATGTTTTAAGATTTTTTAAAAATGTATACAGGGTGTTTCGAAAAATCTGGTAATTGATTAATCACGATCCTGCTTAAAGCGCTGGACGTATAAAATTGATTTTTGGAAAACAGATTGACTTTAGGATGTAGAGGTTCGATAAGAAGGGATTTTTCGAAACTCGAATTCTAAGGGGGTTAAACTATCCCTCAAATATTAAAATATTTTTTATTTAAAAACCGGTGAGTTTTCCGGGAAAACTCTTAAACACGTATATTTTATTTTGTTGTTTTACATATTTTAAGATTTTTTATAAACTTTTACAGGGTGTTTCATAAAATTTGACCATTGAGTATCACGATTCTGCTTAAACTGCTTGCCGTTTAAAGTTGATTTTTGGCAAACGGATTGACTGTGGGGTGCAGAGGTTTGATAAGGAGGGGTTTCTCGAATCTCAAATTCCAAGAGGGTGAAAACGTCTCTCAAATATTACATTATTTGTTATTTAAAAAACGGTTAATCTTTCGGGAAAACGCTTAGACAAGCATAATTTATTTGGTTTTTTTACATATTTTGAATTTTTTTATAAAATTATACAGGGTGTTCCAAAAAGTTGGGTAATTTCTTAACCACGATTCTGCTTAAACTGCTTGACGTAAAAAGCAAACGGATTTTTCGAAAGTCAAATTCCAACGTGATGAAACTACCCCTCAAATATTACCAAGTTATATAATAATATCGCCATATTGTTGTTTCTCATGCTGACATAAATGTGAGAAAATTTTATCCAGTTTGTATGTTAATGGAAATTCTTGCTTTGCTTTATCATCACCATTACAAATGATTAATTCGACACGAACGAAGTCGCTGGTACACGCTAGTATATTATATTTCAGACATCTGCCCTAAGGCTTAGCCCAATCCTGTCATTTTAAGCCACACCCACAATTCCAAACAAACGTGCTTTGATTAAGGCTTGATTAAGAGTTGCAGAGCTTCAGCATTTGCCATAAAATAACAAGCAATTTGTTAGAAAACCATATAAATTATATAGTACCTATCACTGTAATCACAAAACTACAACCTATTTCCCTATTGTAACGGAATTTTAAATTATGTCTTTATTTTCGAAAAAATGGAGTCCAAACATAAAGTATATTTTGTTGATGTTTGATCATCAAAATCTTAAAAATAAAGAAGTTGTCTTAACTAGTTGTCTAATAAGTGTAAGCCTTTATCCTTCATTTCCTTCTTCATCTGTGTAAAAATACCAAGCCAGTTTGACATAAAACGTTAAATGCCCAACGCTTATTTTGCTACTTTTTCTGACTAGTCAAATGGACTCTTAATCGTAAATTACTTGAATTTTTTGTTAGTTCTTCGATGTTCGAACTATAATTAATTAAGGAAATATGTTACAGGGAAATTTGAAAAAATGTTAAAAATCATTGGGAATTACGAATTGGACCAGTAAATGTCGCATTTTAAAGACTGTTCGAAAGTCGTTCTATTGTAGAATATGTAACGCATTGATGGAAATTGGAAGAAATAAGTCTTATAAGATAATTGAATCATCTCCATAGTTAAGCTGATCCGCTCATTTTAAAATAAATTACATGAAAACGATATTAAACCAGAATCACCCAAAATTAAAATATTTGTCTCTACACAAACTCAAAAAGCATCAATATCAATCGAATGAGTTTTGATTACTTTGGTTTGAATCTTTCTTTGTGATTCTCTATTTTTTTAGTTTAATACGCATTTTATTGCGTTAAATGTCTTGATTTGAAAATTGAATGCCTAGTTTCAAATTTTGTTGCTGTATTGATGGGCTAATGATTAATTTTTAAATAACTAAATACATTTTTATTAATTTTATAATAATTTTTGTATAGAAAGTTACGGACAACAACAAGAAGTTATAACTTATCACATTTAAGAACCTTAACCTTTACAGAGGTTAGTTCTTGATCTCGGATATGAGTCGTGCAAAAGTTTATAGCATAAAAGGTTGTGGTTATGTCGTCTCAGTGCACTCAGTGATGAGTTGTTCTGGTGTTTCCCCATTTTCCCCACAGAATCTGCATTCGCCGCAAACTACTGATGTGTTCGTTGAGGGACCAGTGTCCTGTTAAAAACGCCGCGACAATCCGAAAATTGTTCATACTTAAATCAAGGAAAATCTTTTATTTTTCTCGGTTAGAAGTCCTGAGAAATCTCTTCGACTGTCTTAGACCGTTGGAGGATTCCCATTCCCGGTTACGCTTTTACAGTCTTCCAGTTTTTTGAGTTTCTCTTAAAGTTGATTTTTCACTTCGGAATCAGAACGGTTTTGGTCCAGTTAGTAGAGTGTTCGCTCCTTTTCTAGCTAGATCGTAGTAAAAAGTTCGTATAAATGTATGTCCTAAAATGCTTAGTTTCGGAGATACAAAAAGGAGGCAAATATTAAGGCAAAAGTAGTTTGTCAGAAAGAAACAAGTATATTTTCACAAAAAGCGCATTCGCGATATTTCTAAGGAGGTAGTCTCTGGGAACCTTCTCAACACCACTATATAACTATTATATACCCTTTTTCAGTTTTATAGCGGTAACTCGATAGGATATATAAAAAGAGAAAGTTTTCAGGACTTTGGTTGCACACCTTGACTGTTAAGGGTTACCATAGGAACAGTTATAAAATGGACCGTTTAGGGCATATAAGTGTTATATAATGGTTACCAATAACTCACCAATGACAACCATTCTAGATGCGTTTAGGTTGTATAATATGGTGTTGGGAAGTTTCCTAACACACTTACAAAACAAAAAATGCTTCATGGGTTATTTTTATCTGCAAAATATGCTGCCGAAGTTTTGGGTACACAGTACGGACCACCCTGTATATCGATATTTTATAAATTTGTTTTGGTTTTTTACCTAAAAATTAAGAAAAAATCCAAATTTTTTTTCAAAAAATTTCAATTTTTTTTTCGCAAAGGTGTTTTTTGGGTCGAAATATACTACCTCTAAAAATATTTGCGCTTTTTTAAGAACACCCTGTGTATAATACATCATGTTCATTTTGTTTGTTCGTTTTTAATTAATCAAGTTACTACTTAAACATGGATACCCATATAGTGGATACAAACAGGGTAGTTACGTAATGACTATTTTTTTCTGCTACGAGCCGTAGGGTCATTACCAGTAAACCTATTCAGAATCAATACCGTACAGAATGAGATTAAATCCGATACAAATGAAGAACCGACAGTTATCACGAAACGACTCTAATCCGAAATTATGTTTCGCCGGACATCATTAATTCATTATTTTATTGATTCTACGCCCACGATTCTCGGGGAATAACCATTAGTTATTTTTTGTAATCGTTGCCTAATTAGTTGTGAATTCGATTAATTTAATCAATCGTCCCGAAATCGATTCTATTTGAGTTTAATTTAAATTCAAATTAGTAAAATGCAATAAAAGAACCAACGGCGAACAGTATTACACAAAAATTTGTCCCATTTAAATAAAAAGCATTGTTTAAGTATTGTATAGTCTATAAAATGAATAACTTTGAATTTTGACCGTTATTTTTTACCAACATGGCAAATATAAAATCCCTCTGTCAAATAAGTTACTGATATTCTTTAAATTGAGTGCCTGAACGAATCTACGACAGGTAACTCTTTTTACTTTCGTGAAATAGAAAAGGAAAATAATAAGCCAAGTGACAGTTCTTCCACTTCTTGCAAAAATCAACACGAAATGTCATAGTTATCAAAAGTAAAATTTCATCAGCTTTTAACATTTCTAAATATCAGACCAATGCCGTCTCTAATAGAACAGCCTCGGAGCGAGGTATATGACGTCACGCTAGTTAGATACTACGGATTAATAAATTTAATTAAGTAATTTTTTGGATAATATTCGACACTATTTTTTTCATATGACACAACACTGATGAAGACTATAATGTTAGCCGAAACTTTTTTTTTAACCAAAAAAAAAATAATGATAACCCAAATAAAAATTAATTAGCGTTTTCCCCGAACTTAAATCCCAAGAAAATCAAACATTTTAGAATAATTTTAAATATAAAATGACGATCTTTATTTCGTAGCAATCGCTGACTCTTTTTTTTCTATGATTTTGTCGTATTTGCAAATCTAATTTTTCAAACATTGATACTTGCGAAATATACATATAAATTTTGTGAATGCAAATAATAATACATCACTATTAGTAGATAGGGAATGTCTTTTGTTAAATTAGATCGATTTTCAAACCCCAAAATTTAAAATATATTTTACATTTTACCAATTATCTTATGTACCTATTCATTATTTGTATATTGTAAAAGATTTGCTGCATTTGTAGGGTTCATAGTTTATTTGCCAAAATATTTATAACTATAAATAGGTATATATATTGTATTTATTAACTGTATATTATATATATTTCATGTAAACTATATCATTTTTAAAATACAAACCAAAAATACGAGGAATAATTATGTTTTCAATGTATTCTATAACATATTTATTAATCCGTAGTACCTATCTAACTACCGTGACGTCATAAATCTCGCTCCGAGGCTGTTTTATTAGAGACAGCATTGCGTCAGCATGGCCGTAAGATGCTAACCTAATAAAATTAACGCTAGAAAAACCCGCGGGAACTGTCAAATTCAAAGTTATTCGTTTCACAGACTATAGTTAGTATTCTTGAATAATCTCACATTCCACACTTGAAGAAGTTATAGAACACATAAGTGAAAAACTAAAATTATTAAAAAGTTAAGTCAAGTATAAAAAACGCAAAATAAAAATATGCTAAACTATATGTTCTGTATATACAGTATGTTATCGGTTTGTCTTTACAAAAAGGAAAACCTTTTTATTATTAAAATTTTGAGAAAAATGCATTCTTCATAAAAATGTTTGCTTGTTTTACAATGGTTAATCCCGTTTATACTTTTTCTAAATTTCCATACCGTTTTAGGAAAAATAAAAAAGTCCTAAAAATCAAAACACATTTCTATGGTTATATAATTTCATTTTCATTCGTTGATAGATTATTTTTGATAGAATTTTAAATAACGTCATATATGTTGCTGTTTTAAAATGTTAAAGAAGCACAAATTTATTTTGTTCAATGCTTGGAAAAGGGTGATTATAGTTATCGGAAGATGTGATAATTTAGCAAAAAATATAACGTTCAGCAAAAAATATAACGTAATTCAGCAAAAAATATAACGTTAATCAAAATTAATAATAACAATCTATTAATGAATGAAATTGAAATGATATTATCATAGAAACGCCTTTTTATTTATACAAAAAAATTAACTAAAAAAGTTTTTCCTCTTGTTAGGACAATCCTGGGAGATGCTGTATTTTTATTTGATGAGTTGCATATATTGCACAAGTAATAAGCAAAGTATAAATAAATACAAAATAGGCAACGGCCCAGCTACGTCGAAACACCAGTTCCCATCAGAACACCGAAGTTAAGCGACGTAAGGCGATACTAGTGGATGAACGGGTGACCGGTTCGAAACTCTGTATCGTGCTGTTCAAAAAATGGCAAAAGTGTAAAATCTATTGACACACACTGCTCATTCATGCCGGTTCGAGGCCGGATGCGATCGGCTATCTCGTGAGTAAGAGTGGATTTAGACACTTGTCAAGTCGGTAGGCCATTGACCATGATATGGTCGAGGACCACGGTTCGGATTCCGCGTAAAAAAAGTAGGCCCCATCCAGATTAGCCCTGGCAGCAAAAAGGAGACGTTAACTGAAATCTTTCTTTACTTTGAATACAAAATATCAGAAGTTGCAAAAAAATATATAAAAAATTATGATAAAAAATAAATCATAATACCCAAGACTACCTGATAGGGTGAATTATGAATAATACACTAACTAATTATATTTTTTAAATTTAACCATTACCCATTAAATAACTAGATTCCGAAGACTTTCTCACCTTTCTCACACTCATAAGTCACCCAAACGACCCAACGAACCTCTTTTATCAATCATAATTATTCCCGGTCGGTGTCGGGTGGAGCCATTCTCCTCCAAAACAGACAGTTACCCGTGATAGATTAACATTTAACCTGAGAATTATTCATTTATCAGCCGGGGTCAATAGCTGCGCCCGTCTTATTCATCAATTAATACTAATTAACCGACACCCCGGCTATAAAAACAGTTGCGGCTGTGGCCGCCGATTTATGACGTCAATGGACTAGTCATCATCACTTTAGATCACAATCAATTTTAAATGAAATCAAATCGATTTTATTAATGCGTTATGATGGGTTAACTATTTTATTAGATTTTTTTCTGGTGGAACTCTAAATTATAATGGGTATTAAATTGAATAATGAAAAAACATATACTTAAAAAATACTGTACGGTTGAAAAAAAATGGCTGGGGAATGACATTTAGAGATGTTGAAAATGTAACTACTCGTTACTCATCAATATCGGAAGTAACAAAACTCACATTTGATTACATTTACGATGCAATACTATGCATATTAGGTATACGTATAAGTACGATACGATAAACTAAATGATAAATACTATAATTAGTTAAATTTCCACCTGTATTTTCAGTAGTTTCACCCCCTTAAAGGTTGATTTTCGAAAAGTATGTAATTACGCCGCTTAAGAGACCTCTTTGTAAAATTTCATAGTTCTAGGACAGATTTCAAATTTTTTATACCAACAATACATATTTACTCCCTAATTTCATTCCCTTAGAGGAAGTTTTTACAAAAATCGCCCCTTATTGCTTAATTACGTCATACAAGGAGCGTCCGTGTAAAATTCCATACTCCTAGAATAGATTTTAACAAGTCTTATGCAAGTTTATATCCCTAATTTCAATCCATTACGAATTTCCAAAAATCCCTTCTTAAGGTAGTATCAGACACAGCTACTTTTGTTGCGCAATTTTTTTGCAGCCGCTGCAAAAGTACAACAGTGTTCATACACCAGCAGAAAGTAGCCCAAAACGCGCAGCTTTTATGCAGCAGCTACCTAAAAAAGTTGCAGGTCGACACTACATGCTTTTCATATGTTCACACGGTGTGAATCACACCAAAGCGCTACTTTTGCAACATATTTTGGTAGCCGCAGCCTTGAAGGGGCAACATTCAACAGTACAGCACCCACAGCTCAAGGTATCGTGTGTGTACCTTTTTGGAGACGGTTGCGTTTTTTTAATGGATGACGAGACACTGTTAGCAGCTACATATTTATATGTATATGACTTTGGCGGCGAGACAAAAGCGGCGACAAAAAAAAAACAAGAGTGTGGGTCAGGGAATGAATAAGAAAGCGCGAACAGTTGGGTGCATTCAATAATTTACTTACTGAATTGCATGTTCAAGACAAGTGGCACTTTAAAAATTTTCTGCGTTTGGAAAAAGTGTATTTTAACTACATCTTAGGAAAAGTAAGTCCGCGAATTCGGAAACAAGATACTCGAATGGTGAATGGACTCGTTACGTTCCATAAATACTCCCTTGCTTCTACAGCTTCTATTAAACATTTTACTTCTTCTCTGTTCCAAATCGCTGGTTTTGACTTTGACGACATCGCAATTTGTCGGTTAGTTCCTTAGTAAATACTTATAAATCCTGGAGTTAACTGAAAAAAAGTGTATACATTACGGGTATACCAACAGAATACTGCACCGATGTCCGCAGTAAAAATTTCAACTGATTAGTAATCTTTTGCTTCACTTGCAACCTTCCTCAACAACTGTTCACACACGGCTATATCTTAAACTGCACGGAAAAAAATCATTTCTATATTCAAGAACAATCATACACTTAAAATTTTACACTTTCTTTCAGGATAGTATTATATATTCTTTCCATGAGTACAACAAATATTTGGAACTATTTTACTTTTACACTTGCTTTTTAAATATAGTTATAGTCACTTTAAGTAATTTTGAATCTAAAAAAAAGAATAAAATGACTTATATTTAAGAAAAACTTATATTACTATCAAGTGAATAAATCCTTTAGCAACGAAGAAACTATTATTAAAAGAAGTATAAATGGTTTTATATAATAATAAGTCGTATTCTTAACTGTTTTAAAACTTTTACTTGAAATCGGTGTATTAAAACTTTAAATAAGTATATTATTCTCGGCGCGAGAATAACACCCCATTTCCAAGAGTTACTATTCTTATATTAAGTGACCATCCCCAACAGCAACAACGCAACAGTGCATTCCTGATTCCTATCTTCATTTCATTGGGTTTTTGTTTCTCTTCTGCGACACGAGACGCGCCGGGTACTTTATATAAAGTTTTTTTGTTATGGTTTGTGTTTGTGATATGTTAAAATGAAGGACCTTCTTCAGGCATGGGAGATGACGGATTTGATCCCAAAATTTCAAGGTAATTTTAGCAATAATCCTACATTATTTGATGACATTGGTTTGAGGTTATGGGGACTTCATTTTAATATGTATTATTTCTTATACACTGGTGGTAAACTAGGTATGTACGCTTTTGGAATGATTCAATTATGTTTTAACAATTTTTATTACTGTTTCTCGTTTTTAATTAGCGATGCCGCTGTCCAATATCTACCTATATTGGGAAATTACACAGTTTTATTGTATTTTCTTATTACGAAAAGCATATAATTTGGTAGGTGATGGTTGGCTAATCTAATTTATAAAGTATTAACCACATTCCAGGTTATTCTGGTGATATTTCAAAATTCCATACCTATTGTAAATGGAAATTAAGAAAAGATTTTACCAAAACAAGAGTTTCTAACAAGATCGAACCCGAACCTCCGAAAGCATAGGGAACACGTTACCGAATTTTGTGAGAACTATATAGTTTTTCGATCCCGGTTAATATTCGTCCTAAGAAAAACTAGTTTATCCTAAAATCCGGTTTGCCCGGTAACATACATGAATAGAGGTGGGACATGCTAAACATTTTAATTTCCATTTCCCCCTAACCTCCAACCAATGTCATCAAATAATGTAGGATTATTGCTAAATTTACCTTGAAATTTTGGGATCAAATCGTCATCTCCCATGCCTGAAGAAGGTTCTCCATTTTCATATATCACAAGCACAAACGATAACAAAAAAACTATATAATTTTATAAACTACCTAGTCGGCGTCTAGTAACTAACCTAAAAGTAAGAAGAGGCTTTATTTTATAGTAGGTGCTATTACACTTCAATAAAGTAATTATTACATGTACACATAGAATTTCTATACTTAATGCAATAATTTGCTAATTTACAAATAAGTATAAGTAGTACTCGAAACAAGATTTTATCTAGAATTGTCTGGAGTGTAGTTATAATCTTAATTTCAATACTAGGCAAATCTTAAATAAAAGATAAATTTTCTTAGCTTCTAAGGATAAGGTTTTCTTGAAAAGAAGTATAACTAGATTTGCGGAATGGGGAAACTAGCATATCGTTGGTTCAAGATTAATAATCTTTAAGCCAGTTTAGCTTTTTTTCCGTGTGCGCGCAACAAAAAGTAGCCTACGCAACCAAGCTGCGATCGCAACGTTGCAGGTTGTCTAGGTATTCACACTTGCAGCAGAGAGTTTTTTAATATGCTGCACAACAAAAGTAGCTATGTCTGATACTACCTTTAGTGCTCACATACATCACTTAGACCTCTTTCAGACGAGGACGTTGTATCCCAGACGCGCGTATCTCAGATAAAGAAAAAGCATGTAGTTAAATTGTACCTTACATATGGCATTCGGCGACGCATACAGTATCGCTCGGCTGAATTTTTGAATGTGGAATTTTCAGCCGCCCGGCGTCGAAGGAGTATCCGGGATACAGAATTGTCATAGTAGCTTATGGACCTGTTCAGACTTCCATACTTTTGATATACAAAAAGTTCGATTTCATAGGCGAACAGAATATTTATTGTAGGTTTATTATAGTCAAATAATAATTCAGTAGTGAAAATGAGTTCGAACAATAAATAAGAAAACCGAGAAATAAAGTTTTAAATTAGAATATTATTTTGTTCCTAAAAAAAAGTATGCCAAAAGGGTATCTCGATAGTATTCGACTGTAATTCTTTATCCCGTATATTGAAAATATTTGGATTTTTTGGAAACTTACCTCCTAAGAGAGGGAAACAAGGGGTGAGTGTTGTCTCAAATATTTGTTAAAATGGGTTTTAGAAGTACGAAATTTTGTGTAGGAGTTCAATAGCTAACGTAATTGCTCAATAACGTAATTTACACACAGGTTCATTAACTGGAAAACGTGGGTATTAAGAATCTATTTTTGAAAATATATCCTTTAAGCAGGTGGCATTAGATACAAAGGTTGACAGCAGTTGACAAAATTGACAGCAGTACCAAAATCACTAAAAAGTAATCAAAGTAACGAATATTTGGAATTATTACTTAGTAGTCGAGTAAAGATTAGTAACGAGTAATCAAAAGTAACGAAAATCAACATCACTAATGACAATCGATGATAATTATGGTATGGTCAATTTCTAAACTTAGTTTACTAAACTGACATAAATTAGCGCTAATTGAATGTAGAATGTTTAGGAGGGGAGTTAATCACCGCGACCTTATAGATCTATTGTGTGTTCCCCTTTCTTGAGTTATAACGAGTTATAACTCATCATACAGTCTCAGGGCTTTAAGAAAAGCCAGTATCTGAGACGGCTCCACAGAGGCCAGCTCTCCATCCTCGACATCAGACGTACCAAGGTTCATGGCACGAATGGTCGTCGTCTCGGCGCGGCGCACTCAGTGATAAGGTGTTCTGGTGCTTCCCCATTTTCCCCACAAAATCTGCATTCGCCGTTGTTTCTCGTTTCAGCCTACTGAGGTGTTCGTTGAGGAGACAGTGTCCTGTTAGAAACCCCGTGACAATCCGAAGATTGTTTTTACTTAAATCAAGGAAAACCTTTGATTTTTCTCGGTCATAAGTTCTAAGGAACTTTTCGAGTGTCTTAGACCGTTGGAGGACACCCATTCCAAGTTACGGATGGAGTCTTCCAAATTCTTCAGTTCCGCTTTCAGTTGGTTCCCGTTTGGAAAACAGAACGGTTCTGGTCCAGTTAGTGGAGTGTTCGCTCCTTTTCTAGCTAGATCATTTGCTTTTTCATTGCCTTCTATCCCTTGGTGAGCAGGCACCCAGAGTAAGAGGACTTTATTTTCTTTACCTAATTTGTTGAGCTTCTCTAGGCATTCTTTGACCAACATCGAATTGATGGTTACTGAGTTGATCGCGTTAAGTGCTGCTTGACTATCGGATAGGATGGCAATTTCCTGTTTTCGATAGTTCCTATCTAAGATAAATTGTACGCATCTTTCGATAGCGCAAATTTCAGCCTGAAGGATACTGGGGTAGGTGCCCATTGGTTCGGAGTATTCAGTTTTCGGCCCAAATACTCCTATCCCTGTCCCTGCTTTGGTTTTGGAGGCATCAGTATACCACGTAATGGTATGGTCTTTTATATGCTGAGTAAGCGTTTCTTCCTTCCAATCCTTTTTATTGCTCAATACTACAGTGAGGTGTTTCTCAAAGTTGTAAATTCTTGGTATGTCTGATCCACTGGGAGTTGGAGAAGTTGAATTTTCTTTTTGAGGGTGTTCCAAGCCCCTGACCTGTAAATTCTCCCAGTACTGTTACCGTCAATGACCATTCTAATCATTGTCGCATTGGCATAACTACCGACGGCAATGTGCAGTGGTGTTAGGTCTAAAATGACCTTCATTGCTGCTGTTGGACATATTCTCATGGCACCTGTGATGCAGATACATGCCAGTTTCTGTACTGTGCACAGGTTTTCCGTTGCTGTACGTTGCTCTAGTTTTGTATATCGAATTACTGCTCCATAGGTAATCATGGGTCTTGCCATGATGGTATACATCCAGCGCAAAATGTTAGGGGCGCAGCCCCACCTATTTCCCGCCAGTCTTCTGCATATCATGAGAGCCTTTGTGGCTTTGCTGGTAATGTTCTTAATATGCCTGTTCCAGAGAAGTTTACTATCCAGGGTTATTCCCAGGTATTTCACTTCCTGTGATGGCAGTATTTCCTTTCCAACCAGATGGATTTTTTCAAGTTTTTCAAACTTCGCTTTCTGATTAGAAGATTTTAGCGCTAATTACAGAAAGATTAAAAAATTATAGAACGTTTTAAAACACAAATATAAATCTATTTCCAGAAAAGTATTTTGCTTTAATTTTAAACAAACAAAATAATTCTACAACATAACAAAAATACCACTATGAATCAAGTTTTTCAGAAGATTTATTATGCAAAACCTTTTAATATTACATACATTTCTGTAATATTAAAAGGTTTTACAATTCTGGTCGATACACTTTCCAAAAATTTGAATTATTGGTATATAATCCTAAAATAGCTTAATTTTGTTCATATATGGTGATGCGATGCAGTATTCTATGGAGCGTTGAGTAATAATGATTATTTATTATACAGGTTTAGAATTCCAAATGGGATATTAATTGTGACGAAAATTATTATTTATACAACGAAAAAATCTAATATAGTTATATCTATGGGTCAAGGACATAAAAGATACCGATCTATGAAACCAGCTGATTATACATTATACATATACAATGCGTACCAATTCGCTACAGAAATAAAAAAAAGTAAGAAGAATTTTAACAGCGCTTTCAGATGGAGCGGACCGTCCGCGCCGGAGCATCCGCGCTTTCGAGCAAGTACCATGAGTTTTAATGAACAATTTCACATGGTCGCGTATGCTCTGTCCGACGGAGTTCGTCCGACGGCTATCTTGAAAAAACACGATGGACGGCCCGTTGCGGACGCTCCGTTCCTTCTGAAAGCCCTGTAAGTTAACACCTCTTTTTTACTGCTAAGGTTAATCTTGGCGAGGCCTACTTTGTTTACGCGGAATGCGAACCACGGTTTTCGGCCATATAATTGTCAATGTCCTATCAATTTGACGAGTGTCTAAATCGACTCTTACTCACGAGAGATCTGATCTCATCCGCCCTCGAACCGGCGTCAATGAGCAGTGTGTGTCAATAGATTTTACACACTTGTCATGATCAACAGCACAACAGAGTTTCCAGGCGGTCACCCGTCCATTAACTCGCATCGTTTAACTTCGGTGATCTGTAAATATATATTTTTTATTTAAAAAATATATATTTTTTTGTAAAACGCCACTGCGTAAAATTCAAACGGAAATCAGCTTTAGCAAGTTTTGCCTAACCAACTAAAAATGCTCTGCATGTCAACGAATAGGTGAGTATATCTTTCCAGGTCGTCAAAAGAAAGAAAAATGACAGAGAAAGTCAATTTACGATGTCTATATGCACATTTGTAGGGAACACTTCAATCTTTTAGTAGGCACGTCATACTATACAGGGTGTTTCAAAAAACATGTGCCATCTCTCGTGAGGAGATTCCTCACCTAAATATAAAATTTATTTGTGATATCAACATAGGTCCGATTCTGCTTTGTTTCGTAGCTACAGGGTGTTAAAGTCTTATTAATCTTTCGATTTATTATAATTTTCTTCTAAATACATTTAGTGATTCGAATGAAATTTTGAGGGTAAAAATTACTATAAGTGCTACATATTTTAATGCTAAAAAAGTATCGATAAATTCATCAGGGACGTGCATATGGATTATCACTGGAATATTGTTCAAAAATAAAACTGCGCCACTGACTTTTTCTTTTGATATTAAAATTATATAGGCCGTTTAATGCCAATTAAAAATTATCTCTTTATATTTTGTCGAATTCGGCCTCCTTGATGAGATAAACGCAATTGTATTAGTCACAATTAATAAAATTAAAATAAAAATAAAATTAATTAATTAAATATTTTAATTAATTTTTTATTAAATTTTATTTCTATTAGTTATTATTACTATTAGCCCAACCTACAGCAATTTCAAATAAAAGAATAATGGTATTTAAGATAATTACAAAAAACCTAATTTTAAAAAGTTCTAACATCCTGTAACTCTAAAACTATGCATTTCCATATCCATGTTTATAGGAACTTTTTTTCATATTTTTTGATGAGGAATCAAAGAGTATGTATTTAAAACTTTTGCAAGTTAATGATATTAACATTTTTTAAAGGTTGCTATTACACTTGGATCAAGGCAAATTAATACAATTGCGTGTAATCTCATCCAGGAGACCGAAATCGACAAAATATTGAGAGACAACTTTTAATCGGCCTTAAACTGCTTGCACTATTTTGCTAACAAGAGAAAAAAAGTCAGTGTCGTGCATGATTTTTTTTTAGAAGAAGATTCCAGTTATAGCCCATGTGCGCGTTCCTGGTGAATCCTCATCATAAAATATGTCGCAGTTATAGTAACCTGTTATAGTAACTCAACAAAATTTGATTCGAACCGCTAAAAGTACTTGGAAAAAAATTAAAATAAATCGAAAAAATATTAAAACTTTAACACCTCGTAGCTACGAAACTAAGCAGAATCGGACCTATGTTGAGATGAAAAATAAATCCTATTTTTACGTGAGGAATCTCCCCACGAGAGATGGCACATGTTTTCTTGAAACACCCTGTATAACGTACCTATATACAAAAATGTTATAGAATTTCAGGCAAAATCTAAACATAAAATAAGAAATAGAGTGTTACATTAAAAAATATGTTATATACGCCACACCTTTTTGGGACACCCTTTATAGACAATTATAATGTTAAATTTTGTATTCTACCTTCCCTAAGTATTTTCTATTTATAGCAGGGTGCAATGATTTAAATCAAGATTTAAAATGGTGATCGATTGGAAAATAATTGTAGAAGGTATAACATATAACCCATATCCCTAATATATATTTATCTATTAAAATTGTTTGAAGTAATTTCGTCTGAATCCATTACACTTCTAAATGGCAAAGATTTATTTTGAAATTGTGAAGTGCCAGAAATCCGGTATTTGAATACATTTCGTTCGCAAACTCTAGTGCAGGACTAGTTTATTCTGATATCAGGTTATATTTTTATTCCCGAGGATTAATCAATGTCGAAAGATAAGCTGGAGTCAAGACTGTTTTATACCTTTTTTGAAACAGCTGAATGTTGATCAAGCTAACTTCCGCCTTTTCTAATTCATCTTCTAGTTCATTCCAAATTTCTATCGACATTTTGTTCTGCAATAAGTACTTTGCACTTTGATCATTAGATTATGGTATTAATTTTATTCTCCCGACTTAAGACAGTCATGACTATTTCCAGAAAAAAATCCCTTTGATCTAAGCGGCCGATTTTTTTTGCTGAAATAGGGGCATCGGCAAAGTTTACAGAATAAAATATATCGGTGACCGATGTGGAAAAACGACACGCGCCGCACAGTGTAACGAAATCGGGAAATGCAGGACATTAGCCCAAAAAACAAAAAATTTAATTCATCAAGTTTTTTATATAAGGTCTGTCCCCAGAAGAATTCCTGACTAGTCAGCACGTTTCTCATTGGTTAAAGTTCATAGAAACCTGATCGTTAGTTTGGTTTCTTCACATTTCAACCAATAAGAAACGCGCTGACTAGTCAGGGATTTTTCTGGGAACAGGGCCATAGATGGATAAAGGACATCCCAGAGCTCCACCATGTGAAATATTTCTTGAGTTGACCTCTTAGTCGGAGAGTTATGGTGGGTTAAAGTTATGGTTTCCTTAATTTATCAAATCTGTACAAAAATTTCATATAATGAAATTTATTATTTTCAGAAATTTCCTTGTGTTGTTCAATTCCAACAATTTTTTCCGTGAAGAGAGTCTTTTACCAACAACAAACCTGAAAAAAATGTCCCAATTTTTTTCAAGTCTAGATTCTACATGTTTATTATGACTTTCAAAGAAACGCTTACATTCGCGCAAGCTTATATATACAAAATATCATAGAGTGAACCTTCTAGTATACTGTTACATATAAATTTCATCCACCTAGATCCAAACCTGGAAGAAAAAAATAAATTTCTTCGGCAATAATTACGTTTTCCATTGATTCGACCGTAGTTTGGTGACATGAAAGAGACAGCAGAACTATTTGTTTCCCTTTACGATTGGTATTATATGCCTTCAAGCATTCATATGCTTTTGATTCATAGTGCAGATATCTGTGAACGTTTTCAATTTATACCCATCGGCAAAATGTCCGAAGAAGCATCTGAATCAAGAAACAAAGAATTTCGATCGTTCCGCCAAAATTTTTCCAGGAAGAGTGGTCGTAAGGAAACTATTGAAGATATATTGCACAACTTGCACAATTGATATATTCAGATCCTCTACTTTCACATCTGCGACCAAAGCACTCTAAAAATAAAAAAGTAGCCTTGTTTCCGGAAGCGAAAGAGCTCTTGTATATGGATGGAGAAGAAATTGAGAATGATATTTAAGCATGTTTTATGTAAGTGCCTTACATATCATGTTATTTTGGAAAAATATACACCACACATAAATTATCGCATCACTTATTAATTTGGAAAACTGCAAAGTATTCCTAAATTCTCTTGGTTAACAATAATCTCAAAAGTTATTTGCATTAATAGCAACTTGTTAAGGAATGGAAAGTATATCATAACTCAGGCAGACCTTAGATTTAAGTTTTTCACATAAAAATGTTTGAAGCATTTCAAGAATAAATACTACGAAAAATATAAGTGTTGCGAAATTTTTTGTGAGGTGTATTATATTTTTTTTTTATTGAAGTTGAATACGTTTTTTTCGCATATTATCATATTATTTAATACTGTTAAAAGATATTTGCCACTTGTGCCGTTCTCTTTGGGTTTTGCAGTCTTATCTAATTTATCCCTGATTATTTGAATATTTAGGAATGTTGATTGAGTTTTGACATATTAGCGGGAGATAAATGATTGTTCGACAGTAATTTGATAACGTTTTTGGTCCATAAGAGCTATAAACTCTTCGTAAATAAAAAAAATATACCTGTAAAGTCCTTTTATAAAACTTCGTATTTTTTTGACCTTCCATTACCCCTTTTTTTACTCTTTTCGCCCTGTAGTAAAAATTCCTAGTCGTATTATTTAATTTCTGTCAAAAAATTTCAGAAAGAATAGTGATAACTGAAGAAAAATGCCAATGTCCCACTATTTTAGTTTTCGTTATACTGTGCGCCGTAGAACTGTTAATATTGTCAATATCGGGCTGAGTTACAAAGATTTTAGCCATTTAAGATGGGACTTTAAATAGAATATCGATTAAAATAAAAAAAAATCTGATTAAAAATAAAAAAAATGATTTTTGTTGCACCCTGATTTATAGTGACATTTGCGCCCAATGACGACTTGCACACTGGATATTTTATATTATATTTCATTCATTTCCATCCCTGTGTATTATGGTATACTTGTTCTTTGTGTATGACGGTGCATCGCAAATAAATACAGCGAGACAATTAGTTAAATTGTTTTACTAAATTGTTATATTTGTGTTTCAACGAATTCAACAGGTTAAATTTTAGCTGCTGGAGAACAGCGTACTATAAGTAATTAGAAACAAAAGTAATTAACGAACTTTTGAAGGTAAACAAGGAATTCTAGAAACAGCGAGTAACTAACTAACATCTCCGTAAGTTTTGTTTAACGATCATTACGTTTCTATTGATATAATTTTATGTTTCGGTTCTCTACAAAGCTTAGTCTGAACAATTGTTGAACAATGAAACACATTTACAAATGTATATGGTAATAACAAATGGAATTTTATTTGTGGTGGCGTTTCAGTTTGGTTTTAATTATTATAACTCATAGTAGATTACATATATCATAACAATTTTCAGCTTATTTCTTTCTGCGAGCTCTGAGATATATAGGGTGTCTCAGAAATAAGTGCAAGTATTTTTACTGGTAGTATAGTTCGACCCTAGAATCACGCACAAAAATATCGAAACTTTTACATTTTACTTGACACTTTCCTGAAAATGTTGAAAAACTTTTGAGTACCACTGTTCATTCTCGGGCAATTGGTTTTCGGTGCATAGATAGAATCTCGGAGAAAATTCAATGTTGCCATTATCCACATTCTGCATGTTTATAAACTGCAAAGTTTCTACCCAAAAAAATACTAAAATTAATTTTATTCATTTTATCACTTTTATCACTTGCAAAATATCATTTAAAATTTTTCACGTCATAATAATTCATATAAATACAACAAAACGTATTAATAAATTACCTAGGCATATTAACGCCTGATAGTATAAGAATATTTCGGTGTATTCTTCGACCTTCCAGCTAGGCGAATTCCGACAACACTGAATGCTGAACGAATCTTTATTAATGAATCATTATTTAACCTTGTTTAAGGATATACGTATAAGGATAATTAGAAGTTCAGAAATCTTGTGTGTGCCTAACTTGTTTATTTTTTGTACGCTTATCTATCTTTCTTGTGTTCGGTTTAATATATAAACACCTAACCAGCTATTGAACTGATTTTTATGTAACTTTTATCGTTATACGGGGCTTTCAGAGAGCATTTTTATTTTTATTTTTTTATTTTTAGTATGTGTATCGTCCCACTATGCGAAGACATAATATTTTTATGGGTATACCACTCGGGGTAGTCGAGGGATATTACTAATATTAAATATTTACTTGAAACAGCAAGATAAACAAAATAAAATGGGTTTTAAACTTTTTAGCTGATGCTAATAAGAATTAGACCGTAAAAATAGGATAATACAATGGAACGGTAATACGTGTGGAACAGATAATACACTCAAATGCAAAAAACGCAACGGAAAAATTTTTCGTCAAGTTTAAAGGTTTTTTAGCCCAATTTTCATGATTTTTTTGACAAACTGCATATAAATATATCAACTTTGATTCTTAACCTCAGTATTTTATAAACCTTAGTATTAGGCTTCATTGTACAGGGTTTATCGAATGGTTGTTTTTATCTTAAATTTAAAACACCCCTTATTTCATTATTTTTTTGTCAGAACCATATATCTCCTGAGCATTTTGTTTTTTGGATCATGTCAATACATGCCTTGGTTAATTTTTAACAGCGAAGTCAACTTGACCCCAACAATTTACATTTTTTTCAAATATAATATCTTTTTGAAGTTATTTTTCAATTTATAGTGAACTTTTTTTTGAACTAATTTTTCCAATTTTTTTTATCTCAAAAACTGCGACTTTGACTGATTTTGATGTTATTACAAATTTTGTTGCAAATATTATTCCTAATCTTAAATTGAAAACCGCGTTTCGCTAGCTACTGTAATTTTGGAGTTACGATTTTTTAAAATTTTTAACCCCCTCCCACACCCCTTGCCAACCCCCCACCCCCACCAAAAACTAATTTCTAGAGAGATTCTCGGCTAGATTCTCCACAGTATTTTTGTGCCAAATTTGGTTAAAATCGGTTTAGCGGTTTTTGAGTTATCGTGTTACAGACGGACGGACAGACAGACATCGAGCAGCGACAGGTCTTCTGTGAAGAAGAGAGGCCTGAAAGTCGGTGAAAGGTCGACGAAAGATCGGTGGACAAATTGACTAATCCCGGATGTCACCAAATGGATCACCCGTGTGCACGGGGAGGTTGGATTCTACATCACCCAACTCTTGACTGGACATGGATGTCGAACTGTCACTATTGTCGCGAACCGAAGATGCGGAGCACGTGTTCTTCCGATGCCGTCTATACGAGGAGATAAGGACGGAACTCGAGAGAAATCTAGGCTTGTCCATCAGCCCAGAAAATATAGTGGACTGCATGCTGAAGAGTCAATCGGCATGGAACAAGGTAGCGGAGTATGCTGAGACCTATGGTATCAGCATACTACAACATAGTAGATCCTACAACGTAGTAGATACTACAACGTAGTAGACCATAGGTCTACATACTCAAGGATCTTCGCACCACTTACGAAGAATAGACAGCAGTAACACCACAATAAGAACGCCCCGGCGAAGTAGTATTTACAAAGAGTGCCGCCGGGGAAAAACGTTCCTGGAGAGAGGACAGAGGTGTTGGTTAGGTTTTAGTGAGGTAAAAATCCCACTTAGCTCGTCTGGCACATAGTAGGTTTTCCCAGGCGAGTACCTGTTGCAGGTTTCCCCCTTCACCTCTTAAATCTAAAAAAAAAACAGACAGACACCATGAAAATATTTTGTATTTAGGTCATTTATGACCCAAATAACTAATTTTGAGTGAAATTAAAAAAAAAATTGCCGATCTTAATAGCCATACCTATTAGTACGAGAGCTAGCAACGTCGGAAAAACAAGTATTTTAAGACGTCTGGCTCTAGAACAACATGCGTCCCGTCTGGCTGCCTGTAAACGTTGCATTCCCTACTGCGCATTGAAAGAAGATCCTATATTTTTATTAGTCCTTTAAATTCTAGTGTTGAATATAAATCGAACAGGTCTCCATAGCGCAGTGCGTAGAGTTTCCGACCACGAACCGATGATTCAGAGTTCGAATCCGGGTCAGGACAAAGACTTTTTTATTTTATTTTCGTTTACATTCTGATAGTAAAGTATTATTTTTTTTAATCACCAGAATTATTTAATAATTTACTATCAGAATATAGGTACGAAAATAGGTAAAATAAAAAAGTCTTTGCCCTGACGTAGATTCGAACTCTGAATCATCGGTTCGTGGTCGGAAACTCTACGCACTGCGCTATGGAGACATGTTCGATTTATATTCAATACTAGAATTTATAGGACTAAATTAGTAAAAAAATAGGATCTTCTTCCGATGCGCAGTAATGAACGCAACGGGTATCGGCCGCTAGACGGGCCGCATACTGTTCCAGAGAGCGTAGTTAAAAGATATATCAAAGAGCCAGACGTCTTAAAATATTTTCTCGAAAATGTTGCTAGCTCTTAGACTATATTGGTATGGTCGGCTAAAAAGTGCGAAAATCAAAGCGGTGATGCTTTTTTATATTTTTCTTTGATATTAAGGGCTTAAGCATCTTTAATAGTTCATGAAAACATATGTTATTCATTCTGAGGGAGTTTATAAGTTCATCTGTTGCAAGAGTTATCAATTTTCGCACTGACTTCATATGAGATAATGTATCACGTTGTAACAATCCAAAATCTATAGAGTGAACCTAAGATCCATAGGTGTCTATAGATCTTTCCTAGCGTTATTATTTAAAATAATTTTTCACTAAAGAGACTGCCAGAAAGATCATTCGATTAAAACTGACGATTTGTTTGTGTGTATAGTGAAAGCACATTTTTCCTGCAGTTCAAAAATTGACAGTCTCAAAACTGAAGACCGTATCGTTCGACGTAACTGCATTGTGTGTGGCCTAACAAAGTTTAGATCTTCAGTTCAGATTGTACAGTCCTAGAACTGCCGGAGCACTGTATGTGGATGGGCAGCTTAAGAAATGGCTTTTGTCAAAGCCCTGAGACTGTATGATGAGTTATAACTCATAGTCTAGTCCCTTTTTCGGAAATTTTAAGTTTGAGAAGCATTTCATATTACATTTTGGAAACTACCCTTTTCCCCCTAATTCGACTCCGCTGAATCCGATTCTGCCTGTTGCCAGAGCGAAATCTGAACCAGAAGTAAGATATTCAAGATGGCGGCTAAGATGGCGGATTTTTTTGAATTCGATAATTTTAGAGTTCCCATTGACATAGAAAAGTGACTGAAGTGTCTAAATACATATTTTCCAACATGACTAATTCAAAAATGTACAGTAAAATTTATTTGGAAAACTTTTTATGTCGAAATTAAAAAAAACATGAATTTTAACCGAAATGCCTACAAAAATATGTTTTTAAACATGAGGAAATCAAAAATATGTTAACAAGAAAAGCTTTGAGCTAATCTTTATTGTTAATTACAAAAAAATATATTCAGGCCGAATTTAGGCAGACACTTTTACATGGAGTACACAGCTTTATGCATTTTACATTTCCCTTCCTACAACTGCAATTCTTGGTATTGCAAGAAGTTTTGCAATGGCAAATTACAAATTCCGGGCAAATCGTAGGTATAGGGTCAAGAGTCATTAGAAGTGGGGCTGTGTGATTCCCGTCAATAATCCAGCCACAATCTTCAATCGTAGGAAGTGACGGAATGGCAATGTGAGCATTTTCCCATACACATACCTGTAAATTTTCAAAATAAATAATGCATTGATCTTTGTCCCAATTCCGTTAATCATAACATACTTGGTAGTGGCACCTCTTGATGTGCAGCCGAAGAGCATCCGTTGTTGGCGGCATATTCTCCGGTTTCTTCCCAGCACCAAATAAAAGGGCACGGGCATCATCAGCACATTCTGCTACAATGCTGGGGTCAATCTGAAAAGAAAGAATGGTGTAAAAAAATAAGACAAGTTTTGACAAGCCTACGTACTTTGTACAACAGGATGACAAACTTCTCAACGTTCTTGAGCACATCCTCTTCGAGCGGCCAGCGTCTAAGGCCACTCAAAAGCTTGCAGTTTTCCCCAGTGAAAAACTTCCATGCTCCTACTTTTGAGACAGATGCTAGTTTTGATGTGGTATCACAACCAGTCATAGCATGGAATGCCAGCAGGTGAGTCATTTGCTCGGGCGCAAGTTTTTTGCAAATGTTGTGCACTGGAATAAACTTGGTATCGCGCAGTGTGTCATTCATCACCCACAAGTGGGAACACTTCATTTTGGCAAAGTAGTAAGCTAGGAGCAGAACAGCATCAGTATCCCTAGTCATAACAATAATATTTTCGGCTTGACTGTTGATGGAATGCAGAATCATACGGGTATCCGCCTCTTCCTGGGAGGCTTTCAGACAATCAAGGTTACGGGCGGGATTAGTAGACTCGGCATATGTCTCATCTTTAAAACCTCCTGACAGCACAACTTCAAAGTCAGGAAATTTCTACTGTAGAATTCGGTCAGACAAAAATCTGCATAAGTCTGCCTTATTTTCTGATAGTGATAGAAAACGACTCAGGTTTTTGGGTAATGGTACACTACCATCTGTGATTTCTCTGCGTACCGGAGCAAAGCCCTTTGCTCTTTTCTGCCTTGTTCAAGATTTTATAGAGACAGGCCGGTACCTATCAAAGCATGGAATAAAAGTTAAATTCAATAATAACACAATTTACAATATATTATATTTGGTATTGTCTGTTTCATATAAAATGCTCCCGATAAGGAAAATTTCCCTATGTAATTTCTAATCCTTTTAACTTGCAGTAATAGCCGAGAAATAAAAGCACCTATTACGAGTATAAACATAAATATACATTACCAGCTTACCCTTTATAAACTGCAGGATCCTTTCCTCGAATAAAAAACACAATTGTTAAGATATTACATAATTTTTTTGATTGCACAGGTTGTCATAAGAAAAAAAATAATAAAAAAAAAGAAAAGTAAATAAGATAATAAGAATAGAAAGAAAGAGGTAACTTAAAAATCTATAAAATTATGTTTACTGATACAAAAAAGAGCTATAAAAGGGGGTGTCAAAATATCAAAACCTTTTTTCGCTTATGACAACAGAAAAACTATAATTTATATTATAGCTGTGTTAAATTAAATAAAACTATGTTACGGTGAGATAATATGAATCAAAAGAGAAAGGAAAAGAGACAGCAACAAACTAATAGTTATTATTTAATTATTTAACTCTTACTCCTCAAACAGGTCAATGCCCAAATCGGTAGCTTCTACGGAGAGTAGGGGGGGTTATAACTAAATATGTCTAAATTAAATATAAATAAGCGCCACCCACTTTCTAGACCCTAAGAGTAAAAGTGATGTTTCTGAAAGAAAGTGGAAAACAAAATACTAAATAAAACAATAGGAATCACTTAACTCATTTAATAAAGAAGGTTCAGCAGCAATCACGATAAAAAGGTAAAACTCTAAATATTGTATGTATGGCTCAAAAACAGGAAAATTAGTTGTCAATATATCGAATGAAGTTACAGAAATGTACTAACTAATATATCAAATAAAGTTATTTAAAACTTATACTCAAATAAACCTAGTAACTCAGAACAGTCATACTAATGAAAATAATTAAAAATTAATTAAATTATTAATGAAAATTAATTTACTACGAAAATGATACAGCTCAAAAGGTATCAGCAGCAGTACACAAGTGGTAACTTGAACGATAGTGTCTAAACTCAAAATAATTAAAACGATATCATAAATCTCAAATAGTTATATAACAGACGCGATGAATTTCGGAAACTAAAATACGTACTCGCGATACTTACTAGTAAGTTCACAGATCGAGCCGCAAGTAAAAAGTCTAAAGAAGTTAACTATAACTATCTCAAATACGCAAATTAAATAATTAAACTCAATAAACAGTAAAATGAAATGAAATGGGTATTTATCAGGACATTCCAGAATCTCGGTGGTCGGTGACTCAGATGGTTGCTGACTTTTTGACTGCTTATGGAGACGGCGGACGGCGGACGGTGAGCTGGCTTCAATATCCTATAGTGGTCGGTCTCAGAAGGTCTTCTGGATTAAATGAGCTAGGTGATGAGGTGATGGTTAGCTCAGAACCACATGGTGAACACGGACGGGTGACGTAGGGACCTCATGGCAAGAAGAAACGGCAGCAACGGCAACGAATAATAGATCCAGCAGTACAAAAGGTAAAATGGAGATCAAATCCAAAATTAAATGGAGATGGAATTAAAAACGAAGTTAAACTAAATTAAATGGTCTGAAAAAGAAGTTCAAGATTACCTTCAAGAAAAACTACAAAATGGCGTAAAATATACCTGAGATGTCATGTGGCCATTCATTAACTCTTTTCTCAAATTCTTACGGTTCAAATAATTGGATAAATTGGAAAACTTCCACTTGAATAGTGCAAACGGCAAACTATTCACTAAATAATTATTTACCAGAATTTGCTATAGAACATATATCAGCACAAGGCTTGATCCCAAAACGTGTCTACCCACAAAGACGGATCGTTCTAGAAGAAAGAATCATGGATGAACACAGGACAAAAAGGGCAGTAAAAAAAACACAGCAAATCAATGTTACCAATAAACCAAATAACATACTCCCTAAGAGCAAAACATGATATACGTTAAATATAAAAAACCAATAAATCAAAAGTATTGAAAGTAAACGGAAATCGAAGAAGAAATCGAAAGTACTACAGGAAAATAATATTACGCAACCAATATACAATGTAAACAATCAAAAAGTCACCATCATATATAAATGTTATATATAACTGTCAATCAAACCCTAATTCGGTAACTAATGCTAATATGCTCGATATTTACGTTGCCGCAGAATAAGAAATTACAAAATAACCTCAAATATTATTCCGCTGTAAACACATCGCTGTCAAAACATTACTCAAGCTAATTTTAATAAAATTACGATTATGCAAGCCTTTAAGAGACTAAATATCAGACACACATCGTAAGTAATATATTTAAAAGTACCTATTAATAATTACTAAACGTTTTATTTACTTTTAGTTTATGATGTTCAACAATTGAATGTGCTACACTGATATCAACACTTGTTCGATTCAAAATAAAGTTAAATCCGTATTATAATCATGGGAAAAACTATAGCATTTTTATAATAATGGTACATTCCAAAGAATTTGTGTAAAATATGAGGATATAAACCAAATTTAACTTGTTGAAACAAAATGCATCGTATTTAGCTTCGAAGAACTATAAAGCAGTACGAGACAGAGAAATTTACAGTGAAATTAGATCCTTTTTTTATGTTGTTAAAAGAAAAAATGTAATGCAACAGTAAATAAACATATTTTAGCCTAGAAATTATATTATTTACCAATTTGTTTTTAGATTTTAAAGAAATGGCGAATGTTCCAGGTTTGATGAAACACAACCAAACCAAACCAAATCAATTAAATTCAAGAATTGTCCCTAAAATTACAATATTGACCCCAAAATAAATAAAATTAAGAAAGAAATCTATGAGAATATAAATCCCGTAACAAGGTTTACAAAATATAGACACTACTTTCGTTATCAAACGCCTGGGGTGGTCTGGGCGCGACACGAAAGTTTGCAGTATGTTGGCGTTGGGGGGGCGAAGAAGCGCGGTATGACACGAGCGCGCTGCTGCCAACTGTCAGTTTCTATTTGTTTTTCTTTATTTACAGTGTGCTTCTGGCGAAATACAATAAGTAATAATATAATAACCAATGAATGTATTAAAAATAGTAGCTCATTGTATAAAATTCGCAGATTCGGATTGAGCAAGGTCGAATTAGGGGAAAAGGGTAGTTTCCAAAAAGTAATATAAAATGCTTCTCAAACTGTTTTAGAGGCACCTTTTTTTAAATTTTGTTACTAGTCTATCACGAAAGAGTATTCTCCAAAATATTCTACACCTAGCTTTTTTTCAAATTTCACAAGGTTTTCGAATTCTTGTTCAACAAAATATACAGCAACCAATATTATAGCAACTAAAAAAACACAAAATGGCACTTGGGCGATTTAAAAGCGATTTGGTTTTTATACAAGGGCCGAAATCCGTTTTATCGATGGCTTAGTATGACATTTTTAATACCTCGTTAAACAATCGGCAATTTTGTACCTGTCGACAAGTCCCAAATTCCGAGAAAAATGGCAGCACAAATAATAGTTACAGCTTTAACCCTCTCGGTCGAGGGGAAAAGCCCTCTCATTCGAAATATCCAATCAATTATCCGCATAATTGATGGCTGTCTCGTTTACATAAAAGCCGGCGCGAATTTTCCGACGGCCTTTTTCTGCCTTTGAACACCTCGAAAAAAGTTTTTTTTTCGCTTTTTTGCGGCGCATTTGTTTATTTTGCGGTGCTTTTTAATCGTCTTCTCAACCGCATCGCCCGTTTTGGAAATTCAATTTGCCTCCATCTTTTCGGTTTCAGTTTTAGTTAGACAGAACGAAACTGCTCCAATTAATTTTTTGAAAAAAATGATAGTCTTTTTAAAAGTTACCTACAATTTTATTTAAAGGAGCTCATTCTTCTTATTATTATTGCTTTATTCAAATTTCTTCATGGTTATAGTTTAAAACTATAAATTATTGTGTATATTCATTGAATTTAAGTCCATACATTTTCAAACCAAAGTTGTATATTTTTAAATGGAATACTATATTATATTTTTTAGCTCAGTGGATTTTCCAGTATACTAGCATTGTAATGTATTAATTTGTACTTTATAAATGTGTGTGTGTGTCAGTTGATTTGAGGTACGAAAAAATCCGTCAAAAATTTGCTTCAGCTTTTATGCAAACAAGACTGCCATCAATTACCAGGATTATTGATTGGGCATTCCGAACGAAGGGACTTTTCCCTCGATTGAGGGTGAAGAGCTGTCACTATTATTCGCGCAATTTTTCTCGACGCACGTCGTGACAATTTGGACATCGAGAGGTAGAAAATTGCCGATTGTCTAACGATGTATTTTATATGTCACATTAAGCTGCCGATAGAATTGGGTTTACGTTAGCTAGGTTTACTATGCGTTAGATAAGATAATATGCATGTGCATGACAGTAATTCCAGAATGGAATATCAGATTACAAAACACTAATAACATCTAAACATTATATCAATATTTGACATAACAATATATTTTCGAAATTCTAATGGTGTAGTGTTTGTTCTTATTTCTTTTAGTTTTACTGTTTTTAACAGCTGGCACGTTAGTCTTGTAGTTGTTGTAAGTAAAGGTCAATTATTATCGCCAATAGAACATTGATGCTAGGCTGGGCGTTCATAAACATATTTTTTTAGGTCAACTTTTCGCATGTTATAGGTACATACTTCTTTAGAGCTTTATTTTTCAGACTACCTAATGAATGTAATACAGAATGTAACAATAAATGTAAGCTACATTGTATACGTAGAAGAGCTGCAAGTGCACGGGTTACCAACATCGTTGGAGTGTTGTGGGGAACAAAGTGTGCGGGTAACAAGGGTTTGATCAATTAGATCCTACATTCCCATGAACAATGACGAAGAGATCTGGGGACGCGGTAGAACAAATCTGATGAAAGATAACTCGCGTATAGAATTTCAATACATTCTGATACTATATCATCTTTTTAATTAACTCAGAAGACGTATAACACCACGTGACTTTCTTTCTAAAAGACTTGGTCTCGTCCAACATTTACGGACTTGTTTTTTCTTTTTTTGTAAAATAATTATCATTGCAGCTGCTGCAAACCTTGCCAAACCAAACCTATGGTGTTACACAGCAAAATAAAAACACTAAATCACAACAATACACCAAAATACTTTTACACTGGACGCGCGTTTCGCTAACCGTGTTAGCATCATCAGCAGATGATTATAAACTAAAGTACAATCTACAAGTTGAGCGTTTATATACTCGCTCAGTGGGCACCGAGTGGGCGTGGCAAAATCTAGCCAACCGAGTCGGAGCCCACTGAGCGTAACAGTTAGATTTCCGCCACTAGAGTAGTAGGAACAAAGAACTTGAAGGAATTGGACCGTTGTCTCTGTTCATACTATCTTTACATTTATTAATTCTGATGCTTTCATATGCATCTAATTGCCTGTAATTTGAGACTTGTTTAATTAATTTTAAATTATTAAGATCTATACAATGTTCTTTATCAACAATATGTTCGGCAACGCAAGATTTATCCGGTCTACCATATCTTATCTGAGCTAAATGTTCTTTAAATCTAGTTAATATTGATCTTCTAGTTTGCCCAACATATTTCTGATTACAATCTTTACAAGAAATTTCATAAATACCTGACCTTTCCAGTGGAGGTGTTTTATCCTTTGGATTACCTAATAATTGTTATAATTTATTATTAGCACTATACACAAGTTTATAATTGACATTCTTAAAAATTCCTTTTAGACCACGGGGTAACTCTCTATCAAACGGTATCGAAAAATATTTAGACGTATCTTTTTCCACTTGAAAAGTCGAATTTTCAGAAATCATTAACCTATACCTACGTTCTCTAATTAATTTATTAACTAGTGAAGGAAACTATCCATTACACTCAGCTACATTCCTAATGTAATCTCTTTTATTATTTTTTGAATAATAAGTTTAAAAAATTAAAAAGCTCTAAAAACAAACATGTTTTCCAAAGAGACATAAACATAGTAGAGAATCTTTCTTCGCAGACTTTTGATAAACAAGAGCTCAGTTTATTAAACAAAAGTTTAAAGTTTGCATTGCCCAACTCTGGTAGCGCTTTGGAGGAAATCGTCTTTGGTGTTGAAACTGCTATTCAGCACTTGCCCGAGGCTTCTAAGGTATTTGCAAGAGAGGCTTGTAGAAATCAGTTATCAAAAAATATCGTTTCAAGTAAATCATTAAAATCTAAAAAGGAGCACAATATTGTCAAGAGTTTGCGTAACAAAGATTGTTTCTACCTAAAAGCTGATAAGGGAAATAAGGCTGTTATATTACATAAAAAAGACTATTACGATAAGGTTAACAACTTAATCGATAATGTCCCCTACATAAATTTGAAAAAGAATCCTTTGTCTAAGAAGGTAGCAGACGTTAAAAAAACTCTAAAAGAATGTAACACCCTTATTGATCTTTCTTTAAAGAGGAAATTGCAAGTATCCAATCCCTCAGTACCAAAATTGTATGCTTTGCCAAAAATTCATAAACCGGACAAGTCTATGCGCCCAATTGTTTCGGCTGTAGGTTCTCCGACTTATAATTTGGCGAAATGGTTATCAAGGGAGTTCGAAAATTTACCTGATCATGAACCTTCTTTCTCAGTTAAAAATAATATTGAATTCATTAACAAAATTAAAGATATAACATTGCATGCAGGTGAAATTTTGGTCTCCTTTGAAGTATCTTCGTTGTTCCCAAGTGTTCCAATTCCACATACTTTAGGCTACTTGAAGGAATTACTGAACGCAAATGGTATCGACAACAAAACTGTGATTGAATATATTGAGCTTACATCGTTATGTATGAAACAAAATTGTTTTCAATTTAATAACAACTTTTTTGAACAGCGGGAAGGTACAGCAATGGGTAATCATCCATTGTCTCCATTTTTGGCTAATTTATTCATGAGCAGGTTTGAAGTGGAGGCTAAGAATCAGTTTGAGTATTTTCGCAGAGTATGGTTTAGGTATGTGGATGATATTTTTGCTGTTTTTGACACACATTCAGACACCATAGATAATTTTATTTCTAAGTTAAATAATCGTTTTCCTTCCATTAAATTTACGCATGAAATTGAGAACAACGACAGATTACCATTTCTAGATGTATTACTTATTAGAAATACTAATAATTGCCTGGAATTTGATATCTATAGGAAAAATACGACCACACGCAGATATATTCCTAATGAATCACATCATAGTGTTGAACATAAAATGGCTAGTTTGAATTTCTTATTTCATAGATTACTTAGTTTCCCACTTTCCAATGAAAGATATGAAATAGAAAGAGATTACATTAGGAATGTAGCTGAGTGTAATGGATATTCTCCTTCACTAGTTGATAAATTAATTAGAAAACGTAGGTATAGGTTAATGATTTCTGAAAATTCGACTTTTCAAGTGGAGAAAGATACGTCTAAATATTTTCGATACCGTTTGATAGAGAGTTATCCCGTGGTCTAAAAGGAATTTTTAAGAATGTCAATTATAAACTTGTGTATAGTGCTAATAATAAATTACAACAATTATTAGGTAATCCAAATGATAAAACACCTTCACTGGAAAGGTCGGGTATTTATGAAATTTCTTGTAAAGATTGTAATCAGAAATATGTTGGGCAAACTAGAAGATCAATATTAACTATATTTAAAGAACATTTAGCTCAGATAAGATATGGTAGACCGGATAAATCTTGCGTTGCCGAACATATTGTTGATAAAGAACATTGTATAGATCTTAATAATTTAAAATTAATTAAACAAGTCTCAAATTACAGGCAATTAGATGCATATGAAAGCATCAGAATTAATAAATGTAAAGATAGTATGAACAGAGACAACGGTCCAATTCCTTCAAGTTCTTTGTTCCTACTACTCTAGTGGTGGAAATCTAACTGTTACGGTCAGTGGGCTCCGACTCGGTTGGCTAGATTTTGCCACGCCCACTCGGTGCCCACTGAGCGAGTATATAAACGCTCAACTTGTAGATTGTTCTCTAGTTTATAATCATCTGCTGATGATGCTAACATGGTTAGCGAAACGCGCTTCCAGTGTAAAAGTAAAAGTGTTTTGGTGTATTGTGGTGATTTAGTGTTTTTATTGAACTTTTGCTGTGGTTTCAGTTTCCATAAACAGGTTGCGGCAATCTGCAACAAAATGTTCCTCTGTGTTTCTTTGGTGTGGACGTAGCTTAACGTGTGAAATGCATAAAAAATTATATTTAAAAAAATAATACCTACTTGGGGAAATAATTACTATCAGATTTTAAAAAACTGAGCTGAGCGGACGGGTAAAAACGCGAGTTTGATAGGAATTTTTTCTCGGCGAAATGGTTATTAATTTAATAAAGATTGCGAGCAACTTAGAATTTCATCATCGCGCGGTTATAAGCCCGCCGCCGCTGCCGCTTTTAATAAAGGTTTTTAGCCGATGGATAATATGTATGATAATGAGAGGCGGTGAATCATTTTTCTCGGCCGAAAGTTCAGCGGTATAATGTTAATGGAATTAATTTTTATTCCTTGCTTTTTAACAGATTTTTTCACTTTGCTTCGAAAGGATTTTCGATAAACTTGTTGGCTGCATGTGGCGTTTTAATAATAACTTGTGCGATGACGTTATAATGTACATTTTAAGATGATTTATGTTACTTACGGTTGTCATAGAGTTATTGGGGCTTTTATGACTTAATATTTTCATATATGGTTCACTTTTATGATGAAACTATACTATGAGCCTTGCCTACTTGGATTAGTTGATTGAAACTTCAAAAATTTCGAATTTCTATTTTATTTATTTATTTTTACTTACACAATGTGTCGGTCAGGTGTATCACTGACCGTTATCAAATGTGAACTAATCTAAATAATAAAACTACTTGGTCTTATGCTACTAAGCTTAGATAAACTACTGAACTTAGCTGGTTGAGCCATAGGACCCGATAATAGCAAAAGTCTTTTACGCTGTGCTGTTCGGTTAGGTTAGGTTGTAGAGCGGTTCCAATTATGGTGTAGCCGCCATAATTAGAAATCCTTGATTATTTAGATAATCTTGGAAATTTCAAGTTCTTGAACCTTGTGTCGAAATATTCTTAAATTAATTTTCTTGGGACATTACTACTATTAACAAAAATGTATGTTAATAAGTTAAAAAAATGTTTTGAAATAATTACAAAACAAACATATAGATAATTAAGGGCTTACTGAGTTATATAAATAAGGCCCTAGTCCAACAAATTTCATACCGTAAGATCTTATTCTTATCAAAAACATTCCTTCTCATTTATTTTTTAATTTTTTTAAGTTTATATAATGCTTGAAAGTTATATTTTAACACTTGCCATAAAAGAATTGACAAAAATTAATAACTTTTTAACATATATTCTGAGTTTTAATCATCTGCTGATGATGCTAACATGGTTTCGGAAGTATCGGCTATTGCTGCTTTAATTGATCATGGTAGAGATCAACTTTTAGACTTAAAACCATCTCTGCTAGAATAACTACCCAACAGACAATAATAATATGATTTTTCAAAGACAGTGGACCAAAAAAAGCTATGGTCTTAATGTAAAAAATACGGAAAAATGTTAGTGTCTTTTTCAAAAGAGAATATCTCCAAAAAGAATAAAGCTATTGAAATGAACCAAAAAACAAACTATGGAGGAAAGGTACACCTAGATGACAAAATTATTTTTAAATTGCTTGCTTTATTAACGTACTCCACAGAGTGTTTCAAACTTTCACTAAATTATCAACATCTTTGTTAACCTCGTATATAATTGACAGATGGAAACTTTCATAGTTAATTTAGAAAGAAACACTAAAAATCCAAACAATTTAGCTATAAAATGCTTAAAAAATTATCAAAATCGGTCCACTAGAACACAATATATAAAACTTTAAAATAGACACACCGGAAAAATCTAGGGATATCATTTTATTAAAGTTAAAAATAAATGTTTTGAATAAACAACCACATATTTGTAGGCCGATTCTTTCTACTTCGATTGAAACGAAGTAGTCACACTAGTTATTTCTAAATTTGGGATATTTGCAGAAGTGTTTGTGCATTTTTGTCAAATGTATGAAAAGCACCTAGCATCAATTGTTCGAATTTAACCTGCACTGGCTATGTTTTTATGACAACTGGTCAGAATTCATTCAAATAACTCTGTTTAGTATTAAACGACAATATGGAGCGTAGACATCTTAACAGAGACGAAATGCTAAGGGCCATGGGTATGCTCGAAGCTGGAACGCGCCAAATCGACGTAGCTAGAGTATTAAATACAACGCAAAGTGTAATATCGCGATTAAGTGCACGCTACCGTGAAAGTGGTGATGTTGCTGAAAGGCGCACAGGGCGACATCGCATTACTACCCCTCAGCAAGATCATTTTTTACAATTAAATGCTCGAGGCCGACCGACTCTTAAAGCACCAGAGTTTAGTTTAATTCTTTAGGAAACACATAATGTAACCGTTAGTCCTGACACTGTTCGCAGTAGATTAAGAGAGGGCAGCTTAAGAAGCAGACGCCCCTGGAGAGCACAACCCTTAACGAGAGGAAATCGAGAGGTACGATATTTGTGGGCTCAAGATCATGTTCAGTGGTCGAATGAACAATGGGCCAATGTTCTCTTCACGGATGAGTCACGCTTTGGAATTCATCCGGATTCGAGAAGGCTTAGGGTATGGAGAGAACCGGGAAATCTTATTCGATTGGATCGTGTTCAGGAAGTGCACCCCTATCAAGATGGAACAGTTATGGTCTGGGGAGGAGTCCAGTTAGGCCGAAAAACCGATCTCGTTTTTCTTGAAAGGTTTCTAACAGGAATCACATATCGTGATTTAATTCTTGAGCCTGTCGTGTTACCATATGCCAATGATTTTGGGAGAAACTTCATTCTCATGCATGACAATGCACGGCCTCATACAGCCCCAGTGGTAAGTGAGTTTATCAATGCTCATCAATTAAACATCTTACCCTGGCCGGCACAATCTCCTGACCTCAACCCCATCGAGCACGTATGGGACGCGTTCCAAAGAAGAATTTTGAGAATGGGTGTGCCTCGTGAAACTCGTAGGGATCTGGTCCGGGCCGTGAATGAAGCGTGGCAGGCTGTACCTCAAGAAGAGATTGACAACCTGATCAGGAGCATGGAGAGACGATGTAGGGCTGTAATGAACAGTAGAGGAGAGGCCACACCCTTTATTAAGTAAAAATGGTTTTATCTTTTTTTTTTAATTCACAGTTTAGAATAAAAAAAATGTGTGTATTTTTTTGAGGTCAATATAAATCAAGGTAAATTTGAAAATTTCGGTAAATTTCGCATTTTTTATTTCCAATACGTCCTGTAAACTATTTGTTTATTTTAAGTTTATTATATCAGAAATGCAAATAATAAAATTACTGACGATGGCTGGATAAAATTGTAATATCCCTAGACTTTTCCGGTGTGTGTACATGATATGATAATATGATATGATATGATATGATGATGAGTGTAGATATGATATAGAGTCAAATATAATTCGATAAACAAAACTAAATCAACACTTATTCTTAAATAAAACCAGCAATTGAGAGACACCCTAACATATTTATTAATTAAATATTCAATAACTAGTTCCTTATCTATTATTTGCATCTCTTCCATTGTAAGTACTCTATTAAAATAATAGAGTAGAATTTATGAAATAACAGAAATAACAAAAATAAATATGTAATCGAAGCAAACAAACAAAATTAATATAGAAAAGTAGGTACTATTAACCTCAATAAAACAAGAAGTTCCTAATTATAAAATCGATAAAATAAAAATCAATGTGAAGTTTTTCTTGGACGGCAGTCCAAATTTTTCATATTTTATGGTAAAATTATATTAGAGGTGTGCAAAATTATAGTATGTGATTATTCTCAAAAAAGAATTATGAGTTTTCGTCACTGGTAGAGAAGTAACGTATGCAGGATGCAAGAAAACCGCCTACCAAATCTTTTCTTTACGGTGAGCTTGTAGACGGTAAGAGGAAACCGAAAACTCAAAATATTCAAGAATATTTTCCACGAAAACTTAAAGGAGATAAGCATGCAAAATCAGTGGGAAAAATCAGCGCAAAAATAGAACGCAATGTTGAAGAATTGTAAACTCGGTTAACAGGGACAACCAAAAAATAAAGAGGCAACTAAATAATGAGATTTTTGAATGTCCATTAGGTAGTCACAGAAAAGCTCATGAAAGAAAACGTCTTGCGTAACCATCTTCTGATGTGTGTCAAATACTCGTCAGCGAGTAATGGCAGTAGTAGTAGTAGTAGATAGAGAAGTATACAAATTGAAACAGATATTTTTTTAAACACCACTGCGTTGAATCCTAACGCCAACCAGCCTGGTAGTGACCCTTTATTAGTAAAACAAATCTAAAAATACGATACGTTTGCTTAAATATATCTATTAAAATCTAAGGAAATGGTACAAGTTTGAGAAGAAAAAAAAACTGATAGAAGAGTGAAGAAATAGGAAATCCTCTAGAAGTAATTAAAAACGACTAACTCAAAACTTTATTAATCGCTTAAAAATGTTAATTTCCATCTTAGTTCGCTAATGCAATTAAAAGTTTTTAATGCAATTACTTAGGTAAATTAAGAAAATAAATCAGAACAAGGAATAAATCCGTCTGATATTCTGTTTATCTCTTTTTATCTAGAAAATATCTCGCATTTGCAGATAAAAACTTCTTAGAAATTACTAAACGTAAATTTTTCTTATTAATATAATTATCCAGCGTATACCGGGTACGTCTCAAAAGTGGCTAACTTTTATATTTTTTCAGATTTCTTTTTTATTTTTATTTTTTTTGTTGATTCTACAACGCTTAAAATTCGGTAAGAGAGTTTTATAAAGACGAAAAAAGAGATATATGTAAATATATTTTAGTTAGATGCTACAGGGTGTACATAATATATTTATAAATTTTTCTCATATATTATTTTTTTTCTGATAGATTTCATAAATCTCTTCAGCAAAAAATTCGCATAATTGACAATTTTTTACCACACTGAAATCTAACATTTGTTACAAATTGAATTATTACAAAAACTATTAATTTTAGGTTTACAGTAGGATTTTAAAAAAGTGATAGAATTTTACGCAGAATCTAAAAGTAAAATAAAAAATAGAGTGTTTCCTTTAAAAAACATATGCTATATCGGCCACACTTTTTAGAAGCACCCTGTATATTCTGAAATAATGTTAAAATATGTATCTTAATCTACCCCTATACCTTCTATATTTAATATTTTTTGTAAAGCTCGAAACAAATGAGATAATGGACTTACTCTACCGTTGACTCACCCTGTACAGAGTATCCCATTTTAGTTGAAATCATACAGTATCTTCGTTATTAGTGGAGATATAACAATTCAGTTTTTTGCACAAACCTGTCCCACTTTTTTGTCAAACGGATGTAAACAAAATTTTCATACAGCTAGAAAAGAAAACCTGTCGTCGGTGGAGTTGGAACATATTTATACTAAAATTTATGTAAGGGTGGGGGTAGTTTTCACCATTCCCGTACTTTTTTTATTTTTGTAAAAATCAAATAAAGCACCTAGAAAAACCTAGACACCCAAAATCTCATTCAATGTTTTTGATAAGAATAAGATCTTATGGTATGAAATTTGTTGGACTAGGGCCTTATTTATTTAACTCAGTAAGCCCTTAATTATCTATATGTTTGTTTTGTAATTATTTCAAAACATTTTTTTAACTTATTAACATACATTTTTGTAAATAGTAGCTAATTAATAAATATGTTAGAGTGTCTCTCAATTGCTGGTTTTATTTAAGAATAAGTGTTGATTTAGTTTTGTTTATCGAATTATATTTGACTCTATATCATATCTACACTCATCATCATATCATATCATATCATATCATATTATCATATGATGTATTTTACATAAGTTTTATATATTGTGTTCTAGTGGACCGATTTTGATAATTTTTTAAGCAATTTATAGCTAAATTATTTAGATTTTTAGTGTTTCTTTCTAAATTAAATATGAAAGTTTCAATCTGCCTATTATATGCGAGGTTAAAAAAAATGTTGATAATTTGGTGAAAGTTTGAAACACTCTGTGGAGTACGTTACTAAAGCAAGCAATTTAAAAATAATTTTGTCATCTAGGTGTACCTTTCCTCGATAGTTTGTTTTTTGGTTCATTTCACTAGCTTTATTCTTTTTGGAGATATTCTCTTTTGAAAAAGACACTAACATTTTTCCGTATTTTTTACATTAAGACCATAGCTTTTTTTGGTCCACTGTCTTTGAAAAATCATATTATTATTGTCTGTTGGGAAGTTATTCTAGCAGAGATGGTTTTAAGTCTAAAAGTTGATCTCTACCATGATCAATTAAAGCAGCAATAGCCGATACTTCCGAAACCATGTTAGCATCATCAGCAGATGATTAAAACTCAGAATATATGTTAAAAAGTTATTAATTTTTGTCAATTCTTTTATGGCAAGTGTTAAAATATAACTTTCAAGCATTTTATAAACTTAAAAAAATTAAAAAATCAATGAGAGGAAATGTTTTTGATAAGAATAAGATCTTATGGTATGAAATTTGTTGGACTAGGGCCTTATTTATATAACTCAGTAAGCCCTTAATTATCTATATGTTTGTTTTGTAATTATTTCAAAACATTTTTTTAACTTATTAACATACATTTTTGTAAATAGTAGTAATGTCCCAAGAAAATTAATTTAAGAATATTTCGATACAAGGTTCAAGAACTTGAAATTTCCAAGATTATCTAAATAATCAAGGGTTTCCAATTATGGTGTAGCCTCCATAATTTGAAATGGTTGAATAAGCCGAATGATGATAATAGATGTCATTCAAATAAAATTTGAATGACATTTTAACAGTTAATAATTTATAGTTACTTTTTAGTTCAGTTATTATTTTTAGCTAAATTAAGTATCTAACAAAGTAATTACTGAACATTAATAATAACTAATTTTCATAACATAATTTCTTGTTTCATGTCAAGTAATTTTTAAAGTCAATTTGTATTTGTCTTTCATTGCACTATAGTTAATTAACCCCTAATTGATTTTTGATGATCGGGTAATTGTTAATTTTACGGTAGCATGTTTAGTAGATAAGCCAGAGCTTAAAGGTAGACCGTATAATTTAATGTTCATTTATTTACTATTAGCACAAAAATGGAGTTTACGAACTCCAACATTGTGTTCGATTGGTCTTTATTTAAATGTAGTCATTCCAAAATAAGCAGAACATAAAATTGAAATTGCTGTTGATAACACGCGTTACGTGTCACAAATAATACATACAGAGTGGCCCATCGAAAACGTTCCGCAAGGCATAATGGCTAGGGTATTTTTTTTTCAAAAAATTCAAGTACGTCAATTTTGTTGTTTACCGTGTTTTTTAATTTTCTGAAAAAAAAATTACCCTGGCGTTTTCGATGGGCCACCCTGTATATTATTTTTATAAACTTAAGAAGCTCTATTAACAGCAACTATCATTTCTTATTATTACTTGCTAAGTTACATTTTAATCACCAAATCGTTATTAGGACTAAAACTAATAACAAGCGCAGTGTTTCGTTCTCCAACGTAGGAAGTTCCTAACAAAGATATATCCGAGAAGTTAGAAACTTGAACATTAATTATTTTGCATACATGTTTTGTTGGTTACCATTGAATTAATTGACAATTAAAGAGTTTGCTTACTGCTGGAATAGTTTTGTTTGGCGATATTTCAAAGAAGCATTTAGGAAGTGTTGGAGAGTATTTCGTACTTTTTTGTTGGCATAATTGACGATATATTTTTTTCTACTGCTCTTTTTCCTAGTACTTTAAGACTAGCATTTTCTATATATTATGAATGAGGTTATAGACAATTTTTGTAGAAAAAAATATGGCAAGAAATAAATGAGACAAAACAGGTATTTATTTTTACAGTGTGAGTTTCCTACGATGTTCTCTATGGGTATCTCGGAAACTACTGGAGATAGAGAGTCGGTTAAATGGGAAAAGAATTGCAGTTTTGTGGAGTCATAAATATGCACCTTTTATATTTCTTAAAAAGTTCATGGCTTACTAGATATTTCGAAAAAAAAACAAATTTTGGGTATTTTAAAAATTGTCTCTAATTCCATTATAAGCAATTTTAGACAAAAAGTTTTCAGGTAAAAGTTGTAGATAATCACATCCTTAATGAGACCCTGTTCTTCGTTTTTTTCCAAAGCCTGTCATTTTTGACATATGACAACCAAACCAAACCTTTAAGTATAAAGTATAATTGAAATGACTAATTTATTCCACTAATTTGGAGGGTCTGAATGAAGCGAAAGAGGCACTACCTGATGACATTTACTTAATAAGTAAGATTAAGAAGCTTAAATTGTGTGTTATATGAAATGAAATATTTTGTTTTTTATTAAGGCTCAGACACTTAAATACAAAATACTGACTTCGAAGTTTAGAAAAATAAGTTCTTATACTTAATAGAAACCGATTTCATATTTTTACTTTGTCGATTTAACCCTGATTGCACAGCCACACCAGGGTTTATTTCACACACGTATTTCCTCCCCGATCGAAACTAAAATATGTTATTGTTATTTTCAATTCGACCCAGAAAAGGAGCCTTTTCTCTCGTGCCGGAGGAGGAACTAGTTCGAATTAAGTTGTTGCAGCTGCTACCCGGCAGCAGCAGCGGCAGCCTCAGCTTCGCAGCCAGTAATTACGTCGTCATTTATCGAAATCACTCCGGAGACGAATTGCAGAGGAATGGAAACTTCACCTGAGAAAACATCGGCTTCCCCGAATAGGGTTTTTAATTGAAAAGAGAAATGCGTTCAATCAGTTGATTTATCACGAGTGGTTTAGCTGCTAACGTTTTATAATGAGATTTGTGTTAAGGTTTTAATAAATCAAAGTATATAGATAAATTCGGATCAGAACGTCCTACGACGTTGCCCGATGCCTAATTTCCACGCTGTGCGATTTTCCCATTGATCTTCGGTCAGATTTTTCTCACTCATCGACCTTCTTATTCCTTCCATCCATATTTTCTTGGGACGTCCTCTCTTTCGCTTACCAGGTGGTATCCAATGAATTACTTGTTTTGGAATTCTTTCATTGTGCATTCTCTGAACGTAGCCGTACAATATTAATTGTTCTTGTTCTATATCATTTACTATTGTTCCCTCTATTCCCATCAGTTGTCTAATGTCTTCATTTCTGATCTTATCCCTCCGTGAAATTCTCATTGCTCTTCTAATCACGTCCATTTCTGTTGTCTCTAATTTCCTTTTATTCCTTTCAGTGAGTCGCCATGTTTCACATCCATAGAGTAATATGCTTTTAACTAGCGTCTCGTATATATTACATTTTTTGTTTTTTTGTAATTTCAGTGCTCCATAGAATGCCATTTATGGATCTGATAACTCTTCGTGCCTGTATTACTCTGTTGTTTATTTCTCTATCGTCCGTTCCATCTCCTGTAAATATCGAACCTAGGTACCTGTAATCTTCACATGCCCTAATTGCCATATTATTGTCCAAAATAAGATTTTTTGTATTGGCTCTAATTGGAAGGTATTTTGTTTTTTCTGTATTTACTGTGAGACCCCCATTTAGCATATTCTTCAATTATTTTCCGCACTATATATTCCATGTCATCTTTGTCGTTTGCAATTATGGCCTGGTCGTCTGCAAATTGAAAGGTGTATAGGCATATGTCATTTAGTTCTATACCCATTCCGTTACACTTTCTTTTCCATAGATGTAAGGCCTGGGCAATATAAATTTTAAATAGTGTTGGGGATATACAGCAACCCTGTCGGAGCCCTTTAGTGATAGCAATTTCCTCTGAGAGACCGTTGACGGTTTTTATTTCTGACCTTCCTCCATGGTAAAGATTTTTTACAGCTTTTATCAGAGCTGCGTTAATTCTTGATTCGTGCAATACTTCCCATAATTTTATTATTGGCACTGTATCATATTCTTTTTGTAGATCGATGAATGTTATATGAACTTCCTGGTTCATTGCAGATTTCTTCTCGATAATCTGTTTCAATGCAAATATATTATCTGTACATGATCTTCCGTCTCTGAAACCATTCTGCTCTTCTTCTTCGTAGCTGGAGTATTTCTCTTCAATTAAAGGTACATTCAGGCTGAGAGCGTCGAGTGTCGCGTCCGCCCCATTGAACTCGAACCCCGACGCTCAGCGGAGGCTAGCGTAACGCCAAATGCGACGCTGTCTGCCTGAACGGTCTAATTTAAGTTAAGTGAATTGATTCCATTTCGACACGCGGACGCGACGCAAACCCGACGCGACGCTCGACGCTCCAGCCTGAATGTACCTTAAGTTCCTCAGTATCCTTCCATAGAGCCGACTCATAATGCTGGTGACCGAAATTCCCCGGTAGTTATTGGGACCCTTCCTTGAGCCCTTTTTATATATAGAGGAGATATATGCTTTTTCCCACTGTTCAGGCACTGGATGACCATTTAAGCATTGGTTATCTATGTTTGTTAACATTCTAAACAATTTTTCTCTTCCAGATTTAATGAGTTCCGCATATACTCCCTCTGGGCTACATGCCCTTCCATTCTTTAAAGACATTATAGCGGTTTTTATTTTGTTGGTATCCGTGTCCTTGTATAAATCAAAGTACTTCTGGTAAATGGTAAGAGTTCACTGGTTGATAATGCATGGAGATAGGTTCTTTTGTATTTTTTTTACTTCAAACATCAGTAGCAATTTTTCTATAATAAGACAAGTAGCATTCAAGAGCAGGGTTGGACATCGACGTATCGTCATTAACTGTTGACATTTTTGATCTTGACTGCGAAGTAAACGTCGCGTCGGTAAAGTCAAAAATATCGCAGACGCAGGTTTGAGTTTAGGTTTGTGCTTAGAAGAGGAGTGTTTGATTTTGTTTGAGTAATGTTTACTTATTTCTCCGGACATTTTTGGTTATTTATTTTGACCTTGCCTATCTTGTGAACGTGATAAATGGTGATTATTTTTTGAAGTGAAACTTCTTTACACGCGATGCGAGTAAACATTCAATGCCGTGACACACCAGAAGCGTCAGGAAAAGTGGTAACGATCGGAGGTTAAGACGGAGCGTCGTAACTCGGCCCCTATGGCTGAAATTCGGAATGTAGATGGGGCTCGAAGAGCTATCTTTTCATGATATTTTGACGACGTTTCGTGCACTATGCAATAGAGGTGGGAATTCTAGTTCCTTGGGAGGAACTAGTTCCTTAGTTCTAGTTCCTCTAGAGGAATAGTTTCTTGAACTAGGTCTTTAGTTCACAATATTTCCCGACTAACATCGACATCCCTGTTGCTTGCTAATGGGTTTCGTTGTCAGTCAGAACTATTCACAGTATGATCTGTATAATTTTTATAATATACGAAATATAACGAGACGTGTAATTGTGTATGTTAAAAACATATAGGTAAGTTTTATTGCAGATAAAAAAATAAAAAAGGAACTCAAATCAGAGTTTAAAAAACTATATCACAAATCAATTGGATCAAATATTACGAAAATTTTACGAAAAATTGCATTTTTCCTCACTTTTGTCTAAAAATTCAGAATATCTACTTCGTTTTATAAGATATTTCTTAATTTTAGGGACCTAAAGTGAAACATTCCCATATAATATTTAAAGAACAAACTAAAAATCAAAAACAGTATCCACGATAATTTTCTGTGGTAATTACGCCGGCGCCGGCGCACAGGGGCGTGAAACTGATAATATAGCGAAAAAACCCTATATTTCCTAAACCGTAATCGAATCGCATTGGGACGGATTTTATTCGATTCAGCTTAATAAAATACATCAAATAACATGGTTTAATAAATTTATTTAAAAGTAAACTGAGCACCAATTGAAACGTTAAGTAAAAATTTTTGCATCAAGTTGAACTTCTTATATTTTCTGAACTATTGAAGGCGTTTTGAATTGCTAGCCAGATTCTGAAACGCTTTTTTATCGACTGTCGAACCGTTCTTTGCAGTTTATTTAATTATTGGCCAATGCCCATAATAAAGGGTAAAACAAAAATGCGTGCATTTTTTACAAAATTTTAAGTGACCTCCACTTTGTGGGGGGATGGAGGATTTTCATTATTTGTGGGTATTTTAAAAGAGCTGCTTTATACCTCGGGACGTTTTTGAGTTTTTTTGGCGTATCGTTCTCTATTGCGATGTTTTCCTTTTTTTTATGATTTTCGGTAAGGTTTTAATTCTAATAAATTTATCTCACTATGAAATTAATATATTGTATTTTTGAGTATTATGCGTATTAACTAATGATTATACTAAGTAATTATATTGTATCGTTAATGAAAAAGTGTTAAATGCTTCTTTTGTTATGCCAAGATACATAATAAAACCTGTTCATATAATTTAAATATACCAGTTAGATAAATTTTTAACGCCCTGTATAACTTTTTTGTATAACACTTTTTAGTTTTATAAAATTATTTGTTTGCTTTATTTAATTATACATTAAATGCATAGTGCTTAAAAATACGATATCTTTATTTCACAATGAGATAAAATTATTAGTATTAAAACTCTACCGACAATCATATTGAAAACATCGCAATGGAGAGCGATAGCTAAAAAAACTCATAAACGTCCCGAGGTATAAAACACCTCCCTCAAACTACACACAAAAAATGGATCTCCTCCATCCCTCCACAAAATGAGGCTCACTTAAAATTTTGTTAAAAATGCGCGCATTTTTGTTTTACCCTGTATTATGGGTCCTGACCAATAATTGAAAAAAACTACAAAGAAAAAAAAACGGTTCGATAGTCGATAAAAAAATGTTTTAGAATCTGGCTGGCAAATTCAAAATTCATAGTTCATTCACTTCAAAAGTTTAAAAAATACAAGAAGTTAAACTTAATGCAAAAATTTGCACTTTACGCTTCAATTGATGCTCAGTTTTATACAATATAAATATATATTTATATAATTTTAAGTGGCAAAAAAAGTAAATTATATTAAATTAATTCATCGGCATCCGCAAAAGTGAAGAATGTAGTTTTCATTTTTTTCCACACTGTTTATCTTTTATTTTAAATTTTTAACAATCCTGGCCGAATGTGGCGATAAAATTTATAAAATCACTACTTTAACAGTTGCTTTTTTAGTCAAATTAATCCGAGACCAAAGCTCGGTAAAGCTTTTTTGTTCTAGTCTGATTAAAGTAAGAAGTCAAGTAATTTTATTAGAAATAGATTCAAACTAAACTGCATCAAAGGCACGGTATATTTTGGCAAAATGATTTTTACTTTTAATATTCATCGATAAACGAAACAGTTCCTGGGTAATACCGATTTTTAGGAATCAAAAGAAGGGCTGTAAAATATTACTTGTTTTCGCTTTATTTTTGCGCATTTCGTATATTAAGAAAATTGTCAAAAAGGAGGTGCTGTAAATTCAAAACTAGTAATTAAATTAAAAAAGTAATATTATTTTATTGTCTTTGAACTAATTCGATGTAAGATAGGATAATTTAAACCCGATTTCTGTTTTTTTTTCATTGCCGAAACCACTGTGCGGCGCCGGCGCGGCTCTGGCAATGGACAAGGCCGAATTCATCGTCGTCGCCTTGTATTATATCTCGGATCTGCCGACTAAATAGATTCCCGTAAATGTGCACATATTTCACTTCATTTGAAGTGAAACATATGCACATAATGCGCACATAATTTTTTTTTCTTGTTCAATTATCTCTTGTCTATTTTATTTTATACTGCATAACAAATTGCAGATTTTATATACTCTTATATTTTAAGTAAGTGCTAATGACTTTTAGCTTCAAACAAGTTTAATTTTGTACTCTATTATTAATTTTAATATTACGCTGCTTCTATATAAGTGTGAAAAATTGTACACCTAATTCTATACAATTATCTTGCTTTTACGCTGCGTTATAAAATACCACTTTAAGTCACCACACATTGTCGTTAGGGTTTTCGTATTATTACTCGAGCTCTTTTAGAGAAATTTGCTTGCCAGAGCTTTCCTGTTAATTATTGTTTATTAGGGTAAGGTAGAACCAAAGAAGGGGGATTTTGACCTTTTCATTTTTTCAAAGGAGATAAATATATAATTTAGAAATAGAGTAAGTATTTAAATCTTCTCTTCCAACATACTGTTACCACGTTAATTTTTAAGAATGCGTTAAAATTACCTTTTGTACCAAATAAACTTTGACCTAATTTTACACGAGAGGTTAATTATGAAGTTACAGACACGCACACAATAAGATATATTCAGTGTTTTATATAATATTTTCAGTGGATAGTATAGAACTAAATATACTTATTATTACTAAATCGTAAAATTTGGGCCTGGCATTATACATAAAAATAGTTGTAGCTGGTAAAAATGATTATATATATTTAGTTAGGAGTGAAATAAAAAATATATCATCTATATATTATATATAGCCTCCTTTAAAAAAAAAGTAAAAGTATAATAAGATGTGTCCCCAAAACTATACTAAGTATTTACTAGAGTTGGTCTGTACTTACCTTCATTACAAATAATGTTATGTTAAATCTTACTTAATTTTAATCACTCCAAATTCATGCCAAACTTTCGAAAATATAATAGCTATTTATGTAACAAGTTGCGAAACGAATATGTTTTAAGCACGGGACGCAAAATTGTCCAACGAGGCGAAATCCTAGTTGGACAATGCGTCGAGTGCTTAAAACACTTTTTTCGCACCGAATTTCATACAAGATTTTTGTGAAAGCGTATAATTTGAGATTTTCATGCTATTATTATTATTTATTTTTAAACATTTTTTAAAATGCTCTGGTAATCGGTTTCTAAGGCATTGTTTATACAATGTTTAATGGCAAAGTTCTGTCAGGTTCAAACGTTGTCGTATTTCCTACAAAGTTTTGTGAAAAAATGAGTGATAATGACGAGTCTTTGGATATTCAACAAGCTGCTGAAACTGCACTATCCACGTTAGTGCCCGAGAAGTCGAAAAACTAATACGGGACCACCCACAACAACTTTGAAACCTGGGTCAAAGAAAAACATGTTGAGAATTTCACAGAAAATGTATTGCTAACTTATTTCCTGAAGTTATCCCCTACCTTGAATTTACGAATTGTATGTTGCCATTGACAAAGATTTGCTCTATTAGACAAATTCGTTAAAATATTTTTGTTAAGAAGTGATTACAACATTTTAAAACAAATAAATATTTTTTTCCATAGCAACTGTTAACATTGCCTTATATCTATCAAAAATAGTAGATAAAATAGTACTTTAACCGCAAGGGTAGATTAAATGATACTTTAACAGCGAGGATAGGTTAAAAATTTTATTTCTTCTCGCACGTTTTTAATTGCTTCCATTTTTAAAAATTTTTGTATTCCTTTTCATAAGTTATTCGGGATTTAAATGGAAGTAGTTTGGATATACAGACCGGACCACCGCACCGTAGTAGTAACATAGGCAGAACCGGACGAATTAGCGTATACCCGTCCGCCGTATAAAAAGCAGGCGAAAAAATGCGATAAAATAAAAATAGGTAGATATGTGATAAGAATGTTACAGAATTTGTATTTATTCATGTTTTAATAGGCAAAACGAATACATAATGGATGTTTACGAAGTTTGTGAGAAAATTCAAATTGTAAATTGTAAAATGGTATTTCCAAAATAGGTCTTATCGGGATATACAAACAATTTTTCCACAAACTTTTGTAAACAGGCCAATTCCATCTTTACCTACTACATCAAGAGTTATTAGTAATTTTGACACACGCACAAAAACACAAAATGCCTGATGTGTTGATTAATGAAGAACGGGAGTTAAAGCAAGTGTTTGAGGTGGTTATGTAGGGGAGCATATGATTGGTCCATTTTTTATAAAGGGTAATTTAACTGTTGCAAAGTATTTGGACTTGTTACAGCAGCAGATTGTCCCTAGAATTCGTGAGTTATTGGGAGAAAGATTCTACAATGTCTGGTTTCAACAAGATGGTTGCCCTGCCCGCAATACCCGTATTGTTCAAGAATATTTGAACAATACTTTTCCCAACCGTTTAATTAGTGAACATGGAACTATTTTGTGGCCCGCTAGATCACCAGATCTTTCTCCCAATGATTTCTTTATGTAGGGTTATGTAAAATCCAAAGTGTATGGTCATAATAGGGCTAATAATCTGGATGAGCTTCAAGTAAAAATATGAGAGGCTTTCCAAACTATTAGCCCTAATATGTTAGCCAATGTCAGACGGGGATATTACGACTGCCTAGGCTTCTGTCTAGCACAAGAAGGTGGTCTTTTTGAACACTTGTTATAACTTTTTTTTTATTTAGAGTAATATTTTAGTTTTTTTCGGGTTTAGAGAATTTATTTATTTTTAATTTTGGCTTGTAAACACACTCAAATAATAAATATTTAAGTATTTTTATTTTAAATGTTACCTTAAGTGAAGGTAAACACTTAAAATGAAAATAATAAATACTCGGCACTCCTCGCGTCGTATTCCTAGTGTCACGACCGACCCGTCCAAGCACAACTGCAACTGCGTACTGCCTGACCAGCCGACTAGCCGGCAGTGAATCTCTAGTACGAACGCAAATCGGGTAAACGTAAATTCGTCTGGCAACTTGCTATGTTACTAGTAGCCTGGTCTTCTCTGTATAGTTTGTCGCCTTAGCCTGAATATCTGTTGGTAATTTACTTATTTCGTTTTGAGCTATTTCTGGCTCCAATTCAATCAGCAATCGACACGAAAGCGAATTAAAAAATATTGACTCAAAACTGGCAACTAAAGAGACAGCTTTACTGATTTATCAAATAACATAGAAACCAACGCCAACCCAGCACAATATTTTTTCTACTCGAAATAAATTCCTTGAAATAATAATTTCTGAATATTTTCTAAAACGTAACTCGCTATGGAAAAAATATTGTTTTATATATGACGATAAAATTGCATTATTATCTCCCGAAATTAATTCACTCGCGATTTCATCGCTCGTGAATTAATCTTTTCGGTCAACGATAAAATACCATTTTATCGTATAAAAAATAACTATTATTTAACTGTGCGATATTTTGATGATTTTTAATTTAGTGATGATGATGAATGATACGAAGATAACTGAGGTTTAGAACAAATTTACTGAATGTATGAAGCAAAGCAACTGTGTAACATTGAAATGATTAACGTTCTAAGTACTAATTCGAATTTTCGGTCCGTAAGCATAAATGAGAAGAAAATCTATTTAACATCTATGCCATCTTTATACCACTTATCCTAGCATTCCCCTATTTTCTATGTACCATCAAACCGGAAGTCTCTCCACAGCCTAATATCTGACGTTCTCTAATATGTATTTCCTGTACCGTTTTGAACGGCGTTTAAGTAATCACGTGGTTTCGACTGAAGCGCTGTTTTCGACCCCTCCATCTGTCATCCGCCAAAACGGGGGTGCAAAGTGGGGAATGAGAAAGTCTGGCTCTCCCCCATACGCGTTTTAGCGTCCCCAGTTTAAATTGCAATTTCAACGTCTTATTTACTTTCGAACACCCTCGGTGTTGAAATGCCATGTAAATATTGAGATGTTTTATTAATATGACGGGGGAGAGAAGTTCTGAAAAGGTTTTTACCCCGGATTAGGGGTAGTTTGTTGTTATAAACACTAATTAGCTAAGGAGGATCTATATGAGGTTAATCTTGATAAAGTATAACAAGCCTACAATAAAGCATGTGAGTTATTGTTTAGGGAAAGGGGGTAGACTAAATAAAGGAGATGTATATCATTCATATGATCAGTTATTAGTAATAGTGCATGCAAATATCAGGAATTTCTCAGTTTTCTTTATTTTCCTCGATTAGTTATATCCCGGAAATATTCCCTAGATTCATTATAAATAACAATTAAGATCAAGAAGAGATTGAAGTGACCCGTATTATAATCTAAAACATTTTGTTCTCTGACACTCTGTACGCTCTGTTCTAAGACACTGATTTTTAAGATATTTATACGCAAATTAAAGAGAGAGAAATCTGACGAACCACGGATTGGTTACTGATAAGGTCACAAAAAAGAAATTTCTAAAATGTTTATCGTAATTCAGAATTCAATACATCGAAAACAGCCCGACGAATAATCAATTCATTTTTGTTTTGTTTATTTCCGTTCATGTTTCTCTGTTTTATTTTTAAAATTTAATACGAATTTGATTGCTTCGAATATCTTGAATTTGAAATTGTTGTAACTACGGCAACGTTGCTTAACATTGTCGTCTGACGCAAGCCCGCCACGACGGCGCGGCGACCGGCGACTCAAAGGACCAGTTCACACGCGGCGGTTCTTGGCTGACGGTTAGGCCAGAGAAGAACGACCGGTTAGGCTGTCGATGGAATTGTCGAAATACATTGAAAAAATAGCGAAAAAACAAAATACGTTGTCAATAATTGTTGAGTGAAACATGTATTTTCTTAGATTGAAAGTAGTTCGTAAAGTGGCGATAAGAGACAATAATTCTCAACATTTATTCATTCAGAAAGGTATTCAAAGTAATGTACGCTTTTCAAGGTGTTTTGTAAAACAGTGGTTCAAATAAAACAGAGAAACATGAAAGAAAACAAACAAAACAAAAATGAATCGATTATTCGTTGGGCTGTTTTCTAAATTTCTTGAATTGAATTCTAAATTATGATAAATATTTTAGGAATTTCTTTTTGTGACCTGATTGTGAATAATATGAATCATTTTATTAAATTTATTCCAAAATAAAGTTATTTTGCAGCATAACAAAGATTTTCGTAAACGTCATAAACGTAATGTTTTAATTAATTTTCGGTGGTTTTTGTTAAGTTTTCATTGAAAGGGTAAGTACTAAAAATAATTAATGTGTTTTTTTTCTATAATTATTAATAATGAGCACTGATAAAAGATTAAATTTAACGTTCCTAATTTTTTGAGTAGAAATTTGTCTATGAATTTATAAATGTAGAACTATGTTCCGCCGAACTATGTAAAATGTGGATAACATAGGAGGTTGCAACACTGCAAGGTTTAGATACACCGTAGGGAAATCTCAGGTGAATAAACAAGTGGCACTAAAAAGTTTTTTCAAATATCCCTGAAAATGTCAAGAAAAATTTTAAATTTTCAACATTTTTTTTCGCAAAAAAACCTCATAGGCGTGTTTCTGGGGTTGAACTATACTACCAGTTATTTGCACTTATTTCTGGGACACCCTGTAGAAATACACGGGTTTAAGTAGCGAATATACAAAAAAAATAAACAATTATTCTAAAAGTGTTATGAATTATAATTTGTGAAAATTCTAAAAAAATAAAAAGTAATTATTTTGAACCTTCAGAAGGTCTAACTTGTATTATAATTTATTATTGAAGCTAATAAAATTTTTTAGATGAGGTCAACTACAGTAGCGAACATATATTGGGCTATAACGACATTTTTGGACGGTATATAATTACAATTTTAGAAGATATTCATTAAAAACTTAAGCACTAGTTGATTAAAAAAAAGTATACAATTAATATTGCAAGTTATATTTCATCGTCTCATAGTATGTCTATTTAATTGTTTGAATATGTAATGGACACTTTGTTTACTCACTTGTTTCGTCGAACTTTTGATCAAATCGGTGTGAGAAGCTGTGAAGATATTATAATGTTGATTCGGGAGAGTTTAATATCCGGGAAAGTTGAGTTATTGAATATTATTGCAACCAACAACCAGATAATTACGCTCTCCTTTACGCGAACATTTTATCGACAATTTTATTAACATTTGAAATTGTCAGAATACAACGCGACGCCCAGTTCGAGTTCATATTCACGTAATTTTTACTACTCGAACTTCCCCTAGGAGATGCAAGACCTTGTCGTTGGTGGGGAAGCTCCTGGTCAGGTGCTGATGGGAATCCCCCCTAGCACTTGGCTTGGTCTAAGAAGCATCTCACTCATCGTCTTGTCCCTGACTGTAGTGTCGTGGCCAGGGAATTGCACCAAGACATATAACGATGCCGGGCGGGGCTACGGACAGCCTCAACCTTGGGGCACCGGGGGGCACCCCATTGTATTTTACCCCTCACTTATACATGCGGGGCACTGTAGAAATGGACCGACTGTCCCTAGCGACTCATAGGAACACTATGAGATCTGGTAATAATAGTAATAAAAACATCACCGGTGAAGCTGTGGGGAAACCCCCTAGCGACACTGGGAACAGTAACAATGAAAGTTCCAAGGGGCCAAACCCAAAGAGAACTACAGGAGAGGTGGCTGACACTTGCGTGAGACCATCCTCCGCAAGTTGAATACAAGCTACCACCTCCTCCAAGGGTCGGGAGCCTACCTCCTACCTCTAAACCCAACAGGCGACACAAGCTACCGTTTCGTCTACCCGGCCTGGGTCGTAGCTCCTCGACTGTGAGGGACACGGGTCTCCGTAGGAAGTCCGGGGACTGTATGATGAGTTATAACTCAAAATAGGGGGACACAATAGATCTCTAAGGTCGCAGAGGTTAACCCCCGTCCCACTTATTCTAAATTCTAAATTCTACTACTCAAAACAGCATTAAATCGCACAAACCTCGTATCTGAGTGTCTTATACTTTCAATAACTGCACTAGCAAAAAACTAAAATACTTAAATATGACAAAAGCCATGATTTCAGTAATGTTGTTGCCGGTTGTTCACGATATTCTCCGATGGGGGCAGCATAGGCGGAGAATGCACCAAGATTATATTTTTTGAATTGTGGCAACTCATATTCACACAATAAGAATTGTTCTATCAAGACTCCATAATTCTGCAGATACACCAATTTAACAGTTATTACTAGATTATTTTGTGTTTTACAGTGTGAGTTTTAAATAAGTATAATATTTTGGAGATGGTATATTTGGACCCCAGGAACACGCCTATTATCTTTGTCTTATATTTCTTCATGAAAAAAAAATATATTTGGAAAAAAATTAATATTTTAGTTAAAAAAACATAATATGGTGAGAATATGGCAACATAGGGTAATAGAATAAATTTAGGGGAATAAAAAAATAGAAAAAATCCAGTGGTTATCAAAATATAAACAAAAATGCATTTTTTTAAATTTTTTAAAAAAAAGAATAATTCGGCTATTATGGACTTATTTAAAAACTGCAAAAAGAAAATATGTATGTGTCTTTTTATCGAGTCTACCTCCCCTGAAAATATTTTCATTTATTTATGATTCACTTTTTTTAATAAATATTACTTTTTTTAAATAATGGTTAAGTTGTTAAGAGAGTCACTCTCTTTGGACATAATCTGAATATTATTATTATTTATGTATTATATTTCTTTTAATATACAGAAAGAAACAGATTTAATATACAGAAAAGAAACATTTTCCCTTTACCGTTTTACAAATAAGCCCAAAACAACCAAGATATTTCAACAAAAATTGATTTTTTGCTTAAATTTTGAGAACTGGTGGATGTTTTCTAGGCTTTCCTTCTTGTAAATTTAATCTACTACGTAATGTTGGCAAAAAAGGGCATGTGCACAGGCATACATATATTAAACACATGTTACAACTATCTGCAACAATTTCGTAACTTCGTCAGCATTATTACACGTACTTGCAATTGAATTGATGCGGTTGTATGGCTTATACATTAATTTCGAGTTTAAACTTCACCTTCGATGTTGTTTTAGCTTTGGTAATTATAACATTTCATATACAAACCTATATTTATGAACTAATATTGAAGTAATTACTAAAGGCTGAAAGTTAGATATTTCCAACTGTAACGTATCAAAGATAATAATAGTAGTGGTTTTTGTGGAAATCAAGATTATAGTATTTTGACTACTTACAAAACCCTCTAAAAGATAACTTATTAAATAATTCTGGATTTCTTGAATAAAACATACTTTCAATTAACATTTAGATTTCAATTACACAACATCAAAATGGTATGTAACTTTATATTATAAACTGCTCTATAATTATTTATAATGCTTTTATATGTTTGTACTAAACTAACTGTACCGCATGTATTAAAACTAGCCCATGTCTCATAAAATATTTATATATTCAATATCCATTAGACCAATTAATTATAATGAGTTGAAGTGATCGTTATCATTCACTTGTAAATTTTGTATGTATCAGATAGAAAGAGTAGAACATGAGAATTATGATAGATCACATGATTAAATATTTAAGTACATATCAGCTAAATTATATCCTGATTTTGTTTTTCTGTGTTATTTTATTAATGCTGGTTCTATTTGTTAATATGTTTGAAAGTTAATATAGGACAAAATTATAGTTTTTAATTTTTTAATTCCTAAACATAATGGAAATTGATATTGATCTTGGTATAATGCTTGCAGTTGTGAAAAAAATAGAATACATACTACAACAAAAAAAGTAGAAAGTACGAATATAAGAAAAATAAAGACAAAACGTTAATTTTAGTATATGTAGATATGTACTACGATACAGAAAAAAACATCATTTATTACTATGGCTATAGTGATAATAATATTATAATCATTATAATAACTATTAATTAAAATAGGCCGATTAAACAAAATGCGTTTAAATTAATTGACAGATTTCATATTTCAATCCGACCAAATATTTTAATAGGACTTTAATACTCATTAATATTGTATAAAATATAAATTAATAGTATAAAATTATCCAAATCCAAAAAGGATAATTCTCAAATCTATAGAAATATTATAAAATCAACTTCAATGATTTTTTTCAACTTCAGTTTGACTTCAAGTGTTAAAGAGTTGTAGTTTCTTTGAATAATGATATATTTATTTTGTGGGATGATTAGGATGTGTACATTGGATATATGACTTAAAGCTTCATTTAAAGCCTCGCAATTAGTGTAATAAATTAGTTGTTTCAATTACACTTTATAGTTTTTACTTTACAATCATTCACAATGTCTAAAAAACATAATTAAAATTAATCGAATAATCTAGCAACAGCTTATGGTTGTCAGTTGTATCCACAGAGAGAAACTAATATTTAGCTTATACAAAAACAATCAACTTTTCATTTCTAACCACAATTTCTCTTGACGTAAGATAATCAAAGGCCAAAATGACATTTCTCGCAAATTTTGAAGTATAATTAGTGGAAAAGTTAAAAGTTTGATAACTTTTCTACTAATTGAAAATGTCTACCACTCATTTTGACGTTCTGAATGTTTACATTGAAATTAAAGGAACAAACTTCTACGCTAATTGAAACCAATAATTTATTCGACTAATTGCGAGGTTCTGAATGAAGCTTTATACCGTATCGGCAACAGAGAGGCTTGGGTCGGCATTTGCATGTCTGAGAGTGTATCGCTATAGCGATCTTATAAGTCGGATAGAGCAAAATATGGAGTGTTTATTTGATAACCACTAAATCCGGCGCCGGCGCCTTAGTTTATGTACCTGGGAAAATACTCACTCCTCTCTCTTTGTTTAGTACCTCTTACTGTACTGAACACCGTGACTGTATTCTTCGTACAAATAATCAACGGCTCAGCTACATCGAAACAACGGCTCCAAGTAGATAACCGAATTTAAGCCATATTAGATGATGCGAGTGGATGGATAGGTGACCATCTAGAAACTCTGTCCTGCTATTGTTCCATGGCGAAAATATTGAAATCTGTTGACATACACTGCTTTCTCATGCCACTTCCAAGCCGGATGAGATTGGATATCTCATGAATAAGAGTCGATTTAGATACTTGCTAAGTCGGTAGGCCGTTAAATGATATGGTCGAGGACCGCGGTTTGAATTCTGCGTAAATAATGTAGACCACATCCAAATTAACCTTTGCAGTAAAAAAGAGACGTTAACTAAAATGCTTTACTTTATTTTTTTTGTACACATGAAAATCAGCATCCAAAGCTAGGCGTTGTCGACCCTTTATGCACAGAAAGTTAGCACAGAAGAAACGTTATTTAAAATAGTAGGTTTTAAACTAATATAATCTGTTTTACTATACTATCCCTACATTTATAAAATAAATAATATTAAATACCCTATTATTCATTTGTATTATTCAACAACTAATTGCTCTTTGAATATTGTTTTGATTAAGGTTAAAAGTAAAATTATGTGTAACCTCGGTCTTTAATCTTCAATATTTTACATACTATGGTAAGATAGAAAGAATAATACACATCATTAAAACGAGACATTAAGACAATTAGTTGAACCAGAAAACACATTCATTCTAAAACTTTTATTGCTCATAAAATTTTACATATTATGCCAATAAATCTTTACATTAGCCTGTTTTTTTTGAAATGTTAGAGACTGATTTCTTAATTTAGTAATATAAAATACAGAAATTTAGTAAACTATCTAAATGTCGATTTATGCATCTGTACGAAATTTGATAAACGAATTATTTATTTGCCTGTATTTTAAAATGTATTTTTTGACTTAATTTATTTACTTGCTTTAAACTATTGCTGTTGATTATTGATATTAAAATTGAGGCAATAAACTAAAACTGAATAAAATCTTATTTAGCAAAATTAGTATAAAAATAAATTAAATTAAAATTAAGAAATGTGTCTCATATGTAATGAAATTATGCTCTAGGTATACCGAGTGCGTCTGAAAAGTGGCTCACCACTCTAACTTTTTTATTTTCTCAGATAAAAAAAACGAGATTTGGTATGCTAGCATATGACATAAATTAGGATTGATTGACGTATCAAATAGTTTTCGGTCACTTTTTTTTTCATTTAATTTAAGACTCTAATCAAACTAGTGTTGGCAGTGTTTATCAGTGCCACTTCAGTTTTTGCAACTACCACCATTGCCAGGTCGTCCGCAAATCCAATTAGTTTCTTCTCGATGCCTCTCTTTTTTAATCTATCCAGAATAATTTGCCAGGATGCCAATAAATTTTTATATTAGCCTTTTCTTTTTTGAAATGTTAGAGACTGATTTCTTAATTTAGTAATATTAAATACAGAAACTTAGTAAACTATCCAAATGTCGATTTATGCATCTGTACGATATTTAATGAACGAATGATTTATCTGCATGCATTTTAAAATGTATTTTTTGACTTAATTTATTTACTTGCTTTAAACTATTGCTGTTGATTATTGATATTAAAATTGAGGCAATAAACTAAAACTAAATAAAATCTTATTTAGCAAAATTAGTATAAAAATAAATTAATTTAAAATTAAGAAATGTGTATCATATGTAATGAAATTATGCTCTATGTATACCGAGTGCGTTTCAAAAGTGGCTCACCACTCTAACTTTTTTATTTTTTCAGATAAAAAAACGAAATTTGGTATGCTAGCATATGACATAAATTAGGATTGATTGACGTATCAAATAGTTTTCGGTCACTTTATTTTTTTTCATTTAATTTAAGCTCTAATCAAACTAGTGCTGGCAGTGTTTATCAGTGCCACTTCAGTTTTTGCAACTACCACCATTGCCAGGTCGTCCGCAAATCCAATTAGTTTCTTCTCGATGCTTCTCTTTTTTAATCTATCCAGAATAATTTGCCAGGATGCCAATAAATTTTTATATTAGCCTGTTCTTTTTTGAAATGTTAGAGACTGATTTCTTAATTTAATAATATAAAATACAGAAATTTAGTAAACTATCTAAATGTCGATTTATGCATCTGTACGAAATTTGATGAACGAATGATTTATCTGCATGCATTTTAAAATGTATTCTTTGACCTAATTTAGTTACTTGCTTTAAACTATTGCTGTTGATTATTGATATTAAAATTGAAGCAATAAACTAAAACTAAATAAAAACTTATTAAGCAAAATTAGTATAAAACTAAATTAATTTAAAATTAAGAAATGTGTCTCATATGTAATGAAATTATGCTTTTGGTATACCGAGTGCGTCTCAAAAGTGGCTCACCACTCTAACTTTTTTATTTTTTCAGATAAAAAAACGAGATTTGGTATATTAGCATATGACATAAATTAGGATTGATAGACGTATTAAATTGTTTTCAGTCACTTCCTGTTTCACCGGAAATGACTACAACTTTTGATTTTTAAATGGCACACTAGGTATTTTTTACTTTATTCGATAGAAAATGGCACTCTGAATAGAATGACGTATCACATGTCAACTTTTGACATTTTCGCATATGGTTTATTTGAAATTGTAACATTCGATTTATTTTACTCGAAATACCAAGGGTGTAGTATTAAATTGTTCCTAAAAAATGCTTTTTCCGGATATGCTAACGAGCCACCTTGGTTCCATTTGAAAAAATTGAAATATGATTAAAAATAAAATTTGGGCATCTTTTAACCGATCAGGACAGGACACGAAAAACGTTAGATGATCAAATCTATTTTTAGAAGGTTCCTTGATTAGAAATTAGTATTTTTAGCCTATGGCACTCTAGATTGAAATTAAAAATATGATTTTTTTAAAGTGAAATTAATAAAATTATTAGCCTATAACCGAAAACATATTTTTTTGCCAGGCGTGTATAAAATTTTGCAAGGTAGAATAAAATACCTTAGAATATTATTAGGCCTTATTTTATCTGGCCCCCAATAAATTTTCGGCCGGTAAGCAGAAGTTGAACGGTTAATTTAGGAGACGGTTCAAATTTTCTACCGAGCAATTTCGAAAACTGTGTTAAAACCTGAAATCTCGCCCATAAATCAAACGTTAATATTTTTCGAGTCCCATCGAGAGTAATTTGGGAGGAAATTGGGTCGTTTTTTCTTCGCGCCAACATCTACACGGTTCGGGCCTTTTTATTACATTATATTTCAAAATTTTCCTTTGAGGACTCTCTAATGCATTGCGATTGGTGCGGATGGAAAAAATATGGAAGTGTTCAGTTATTGAAATATTATATTTTATTGCCAAGAACTGAAGTTAGAAACATAGGTAAATAATTTAGAAAATTGATAGGCAAATTATAATACAGTATGGTCCGAACTGTATTTCCGAAAACTTCGATAGCATATTCTGCAGACAAAAAGGAGTAAAAAAGTTCGTATAAATATATGTCCTAAAATGCTTACTTTTGGAGATACAGGGTGTGGAAATTTAATTTTTATTTTGATTTTTTCTAAATAATTTCTGAAGTAATATCAATATTTGGATGAAAATTGGTGTCTGGGAGTTTTTTGACATGAAAAATTTGATTTTGATATCAATATGACTCCTACTTGTAGAGAGCGCTACCTACCTATTTTTTAACTGCTTTGAAGAGCAATAACTTTTCGTCCGTACTTGTATAAAAGTACTAAGTAAAAAAATATACAGTTACGATGTTTTTTACTCAAAAAAATGTAGAATGTAGAATGTTTAGGAGGGGAGTTAGTTACCGCGACCTTAAAGATCTATTGTGTGTTCCCCTTTCTTGCATACAGTCTCAAGGATTTAACAACAGCCAGTATCTGAGACGGCTCCACAGAGGCTAGCTCTCCATCCTTGACATCAGCCATACCAAAATTCATGGCATGAATGGTCGTCGTCTCGGCGCACTCAGTGATGAGGTGTTCAGGTGTTTCCCCATATTTCCCACAAAATCTGCATTCGCCGTTGTTTCTCAGCTTCAGCTTACTGAGGTGTTCGTTGAGGAGACAGTGTCCTGTTAGAAACCCCGTGACAATCGGAAGATTGTTTTTACTTAAATCAAGGAAAACCTTTGATTTTTCTCGGTCGTAGGTTCTGAGGAACTTTTTCGAGTGTCCTAGACCGTTGGAGGACACCCATTCCAAGTTACGGTTGGAGTCTTCCAGATTCTTCAGTTCCGCTTTCAGTTGGTTTCCGCTTGGAAAACAGAACGGTTCTGGTCCAGTTAGTGGAGTGTTCGCTCCTTTCCTAGCTAGATCATTTGCTTTTTCATTGCCTTCTATCCCTTAGTGAGCAGGCACCCAGAGTAGGAGGACTTTTTTACGCAAAAATGGTCTCTTGGTAAAAATCGGTACGAGTAATGGTTCTTGAGATATATGGAATCTAGATTATCAATACCTGTCATCACTGACATAAACTCGAGCATAAACTAAACATGTTGACTAAATAGTTGTTAGGCTGAAATCATAAATTTAAAATTTTTTTGTGCTGAAAGTTCAACAAAAACTGTTTTATCATCATTTTTTCGAAGAAAAATTTATGATTAATTCAAAAAAATAAAAAGTTTTCAAATTTAATAATTAATTTAGAGGATCAAATCTATTTTTCCAAGGCTTTTGATTAAAAATTAGTGTTTTTACACAGCACTCTAGATTGAAATTAAAAATACAATTTTTTGAAGCAAAAATATCAAAAGTTGACATATGATATGTCATTCTATTCCGAGTATCATTTTCTATCAAATATAGTAAAAATATACCGACGGTGCCATTTAAAAATCAAAAGTTGTAGTAATTTCCGGTGAAACAGGAAGTGACCAAAAACAACTGAATATGTCAATCAATTCTAATTTATCTCATATACTAATATACCAAATATCGTTTTTTATCTGAAAAATAAAAAAGGTATAGGGGTGAGCCACATTTGAGACGCACCATATGAGTCTTCTAGAGAAAGATGCACAAGAAATTTAAAGGCTAAATGTTAGAAATATTGGAACAAATTATTACAGTACAAATAACCAACAATTTATTTCTGTTTTATTCTAATGACATTTTCATACTTTGTGTTTCTGTTTATACAAGAAGAAAGATATTGAACGCTAAAGTGATTTCAGCAAATATCGGCAACTTTCAATCCTATAAAGTGAAGAATAATCGAATCGCTATATATATTTATTGATACTGAAAGCAATACCTAGCAAGCAAATAACTGAAACATCTTTTGGAAATTGCGAGTTGATGGTATCTTTTACGTTTCTGAGTATCTTTTAAACTTGAATATATTTAAGAATTCCCATTCTTAGATATTGCCGTTACTGAAATTGATTTTCTATGTATCGTATTTTGCGTATTCTATTAATATGAAATTTTATGTAAGTACGATTTTCGTAAAATATTTATATTTAGTGACTTCTGCGACATTAGAATAGTAACTATAAGCTATACAAATTTAACTTTTAGTTACGTAATTGAGGACGCGATTTTTAAATTCATTTTTGTCAGCAATTGATATATTCGTTGCCTGGCTGACTAACTGGAATTTAAAATTCCCGCTGGGGATTCAGGTGATAGCTCTGCTGTAAAAAATGTCAAGTTGCCACATTTATTTATTTATTTTCTGACATTGTCATTCGTTTTGACACTTTATTTTTGTATTACGAGGTTTTGGTATAAATTAATTGCGTTGCGATTCTTTAAGCTTAAAAATGTTTACTAGCAGACATTGCAGTCGAACATTATTTTTTTAGAACCTCTTTTATTGTGAAGTGTACAAGATAGCTTAAGAGCCGTTGTAAGAAACTAATCGAAACCTTATTAGAATCTTTTGAACTGAAAATCGGTAGTAATTGCCCTTGATGTCCCTTAAGTGCTGTTAAAGAGGTGAATTTTGTTGATGTAGATATATATAATTAATTTATTTTCGTTTCCTAAAATATTTTGATTAAAAGAAAGCATGTAAAGGTGGGCAATGCTGTGCCGGTCAAGCTTAATCACGTGACTAAAAGTTTATTTTGTATGATGTATACATTTTGTGATTTTATGTAAAAAAAATAAATTTGCATATATAGTTTTAATTTTATAATTGTACCGAAACTATTGCTATATGTATAGACTTTGTAAACATAAATTATGTTATTATATAAAATATAGTTATAAAAGAATTTCACCTTCAAATATTAAAAACATAATAATTTAAAAGGACAAAGAAAAAAAAATAACAAATGTGTCTCATATACAGAGAAGACCAGGTTACTAGTAACATAGCAAGTTGCCGGACGAATTTACGTTTACCCGATTTGCGTTCGTACTAGAGATTCACTGCCGGCTAGTCGGCTGGTCAGGCAGTACGCAGTTGCAGTTGTGCTTGGACGGTCGGTCGTAACACTAGGAAAACGACGCGAGGAGTGCCGAGTATTTATTATTTTCATTTTAAGTGTTTACCTTCACTTAAGGTAACATTTAAAGTAAAAATACTTAAATATTTATTATTTGAGTGTGTTTACAAGTCAAAATTAAAAATAAATAAATTCTCTAAACCCGAAAAAAACTAAAATATTACTCTAAATAAAAAAATTTATAACAAGTGTTCAAAAAGACCACCTTCTTGTGCTAGACAGAAGCCTAGGCGGTCGTAAAATCCCCGTCTAACATTGGCTAATATATTAGACCTAATAGTTTGGAAAGCCTCGCATATTTTTACTTGAAGCTCATCCAGATTATTAGCCCTATTATGACCATACACTTTGGATTTTACATAACCCTACAAAAAGAAATCATTGGGAGAAAGATCTGGTGATCTAGCGGGCCACAAAATAGTTCCATGTTCACTAATTAAACGGTTGGGAAAAGTATTGTTCAAATATTCTTGAACAATACGGGTATTGTGGGCAGGGCAACCATCTTGTTGAAACCAGACATTGTGGAATCTTTCTCCCAATAACTCACGAATTCTAGGGACAATCTGCTGCTCTAACAAGTCCAAAAACTTTGCAACAGATAAATTATTCTCTATAAAAAATGGACCAATCATATGCTCCCCTGCAAAACCACCCCAAACATTTAGCTTTTGAGGATATTGCGTGCGTACCTCAAAATATCTGTGCAAATTTTCCCGAGACCAATATCGTACTTGTGTAGGGTTATGACGACTCAATAAAGGAAAACTTGATTCGTCGGTGAAAACTATGCGCCGAATAAAGTTTTCATCTAAATTGGCCTTTTCTATTACAGATTCACAAAACGCCATACGCCGAAATTGGTCTTCATGGAAAATTTCTTGAGTTTTGCGCGCTTTATACGATCGGTATCACTTGCTTTAACTCCTGTTCTTCATTAATCAACACATCACACTTATTGTGTTTTTGTGGGGCCACGCACCCATGTGTTTCAAAATTATTAATAACTCTTGATATAGTAGGTAAAGATGGAATTGGCCTGTTTACAAAAGTTTGTGGAAAAATTGTTTGTATATCCCGATAAGACCTATTTTGGAAATACCATCTTACAATTTGAATTTTCTCACGAACTTCGTAAACATCCATTATTTTACTTAAAAAATAAATTTTACAGGAGAGTTGTTGCGAGAATCTATGTATTCGTTTTGGCTATTAAAACACGAATAAATACAAATTCTGAAACATTCTTATCAGCTTTGTTCGGGTTCTTGTTATTACGGATTCTGAACCGTCCTGGAAAATGTGCAGAAGGAAATATGAAGACATTATTTCATTTGCGCATGCCCTGCAGAGTTCTAGGACGGTTCAGAATCGGTAATAACAAGAACCCGAAAAAAGAGATTACATATCTACCTATTTTTATTTTGTCGCATTTTTTCGCTTGCTTTTTATCTGGCGGACGGGTATACGCTAATTCGTCCGGTTCTGCCTATGTTACTACTACGGTGGTCCGGTCTGTATAGGTAAGTTACAAAACAGAGATTATAAATAAGAAAATTATATAAAATCACACTAAAAGTTATAAAAGATTGTCACCGAAAATATTAAAAACTTAATAATTTAAAGCAACAAAGATAAAAAAAAATATAAAACAATGTGTCTCATATATAAAGAAATTATGTATCGCAAAAAGATTGTATCAGATTTTATTTTAGATTTTTCACTCATTCATTTTTATTCTGTTAGATTTCAATTTGTCGCATTTCAAGTAAAGATTTTCTATAGATTACACTGAAAATACAGTCTTTGTTAAAACAAATTGAATAGTTATTGTAAAATTGTAATTTGAGAATTTTTTTATGCCGGTTTATATAATCCTGTTACATTTTGAAACCTGCTATTAATTAAATGAATCTTTGGAAAAATACTAAAACCATTACAGACTTAGATCCTATATGGATGGAACTGGCAGAAGAGCACGAAATGCTTATACTTTTCTGGCTCACGTTAGGTACTGAAGTTTTTTTTTGAAAATGCCACTACATTAGAATCTATCGAAAACTAGCATGAAAACCTATCAGAATGTCAACGGATTTAGTAGTTAGATATTAAACATTTTATATTTTTTTCTTTATTCTTCTTTTGTATTTAGCTTTTTACGATTCTTTTTTTCGTATTTTCATTCTTACGACACTATCGTAAGAAGCAAAAAACATTTTTTTTAAATTGGTCAAGTTAGTTTCTTTGTAAAAATCCACTGACAAACTGGTTTCCATTTGGATTCTTATTCAGTGGCAGAATATTTAGCCTTTTATCTAATAGAGCGATAAAGAAAATTTATTCCTCCAAGTGCACAAAAATAAAAAAGTATATGTTATTTATATAGAAATATTATTTTTCCATTGGCGAGTGGATATATTGAAATATGTTTTCAGACCCGGAAATTGATATCTTTTTGTAACAAAGTAGCCCTGAAAGGTTGATATACGCAACTTTCTTGTTTCCTCACTCCTCTCCTTTTTACGCGAATTGAATTTAACAGCATTAAATTTGATATATTCACTCAGCGTGCGGCTTAGGGATATATGCCCAAGGGATTTATACGAATATTTGAAGAAAAAATATGTAGTTATCTATAAGAAAGGAAAATTTTCATAAAAGGGAGAGTAAAAGTAGGTATACATAATCGTATCTTTTTTAAACATGGGTGTATTTATATATCTTGTCGGAAATACGTATTTAGATTATGGAAGAAGCAATAAAAGAAGCTTTATTTTTTATAAAGGTTTTATGAATTTTTGAATAACATTTATAATTAACTAAACTACTACTTATTATTATTTTTAGCCGACCATACTATAGTGTGACCAACGGATCTGTAGCTACGGGGTATCGGCAGGGGAACGCAGTTGTAAACAAAACACGCCCAATTTCATTCATAAAATAGGCATGGGCGTACGGTGTTAAATGAAAATAATGTGTATCATAAATATAATACTCAGATTAATAATTTTTTTCAAAAAACTTTATGCTGTTTGAATCGTTACTGTTGAGTTAGCAGATAAACACTAAAAACTTTTATTAAAGCTCCCATAAATATTTTGAATCATTTTATTATTGTGTTGTTAATATAATAGAAGAAATAATTACGGCTCGGGGTTGGAACCTTTGGTGTTACACAGCAAAATAAAACACTAAATCAGTACAATACACCAAAACACTTTTAATTTTACACTGGACGCACGTTTCGCTAACCATGTCTGCCATCAGCAGATGATCAAGACTGAGTCTTGAGGTATACATATTTATTTATATATCTGTACTAACTATATTTTTTTCTATAATACATAATTTTAGATATAACTATTTCCAGCAAAAAAAATCTTGAAAATAGTTAACTTTGGAAGCGCAAACAAAACATAATTTTACTTAACAGTAGATCCAATATTGCCTATTACACCAGATATGGTATCGCTCCGCCAGCAGTTTTTAAAGGTTAGGTCATTGTCTACCCATATGTTTCATCCAAATAGATAATACTTGACTATATTTTCGAATTTAGCGTATATATTTATATCTCTCTCTGCAATATAATGGGCCGCTCCATTAATATTTATCTGTTATTTTAACATTTACGCCAAAAAAATTAATTTGATTTTAATAACCCCCTAAGCGTTTCTGAAAAAAATTCTGATTTAATGCTATCTGGCAATAACTAGTAACAACTTCCTAACCCAAAAACTAATTGCACTACCCCCTAGCGACCGGGGCTGGAACTATTTTATTTGAAATTTCCGCGAAAACGCTGGAACCGCTTTTGCTATTTCACTTCTCTTATGCAACACAAGTCAACTTGTGACGATGGATACCACGTTGTCTTCTAGCAAGCCAATAGAATGTGGAGTACCTTAAGGCTCAGTACTAGGCCCTATTTTGTTTCTTCATTTTATTAACGACATTGTTAACGCAAACATCAGTGGTAAAATAGACTAGAATAGGTTTTGCGGACGACACTAGCTTCATTTGGAGCAATAAGGACGTCACGGCACTTCATAGGATTATATCAAATGACTTAATCACCATTAAATCTTGGTGCGATTCGAACCTCCTGAGTCTCAACATTTCTAAAACTAAAGCTTTTCGTATAAAAACTCGCTGCAGCTATTTGTACTTAACAACACCGCCATTGACGTCGTAAAATCTGTAAAATTCTTAGGGCTTGTTGTAGATAATTCTCTGAAATGGGACATATATATTGACGCTTTGTCGAAAAAAATTAAGCTCTGTCTGTTTTGTATTAAGATCTGTTTCTAAGGAGCTTAACTTGTCAGTGGCTAGAACTGTCTATTATGCACTTTCTGAGTCGCACCTCAGATATGCCCTTCCATTCTGGGGTACGTGTTGTGCGACCCAATTTGACCGTATTTTCAAGCTTCAGAAGAGAGCTGTTCAATGTTCACTGGGACTGAACAGTAGAACTCATTGCCAAGATTTTTTTAAAAAAATAAAATATTAACTCTTACTTCCTTATTTATATTTGAATCAGTTTGCCTAATACGTAAGCATGTATCAGCTTCTCAAGAAAGGCTATCACACTTATCCACTCAGGAACGCGGAGCAAGATCTTTATCTACTTACCCCACGCTCAGAGTTAGTTAAAAGTTCAATATTACACAACTCGACAAAAATGCACAATCACCAGCCATTTGAAATCAAGTCCATAACATCATTCTACGCCGTAAATGACTTATATTTTGATAATCGAATTTGATCTTGTAAACACCGGTCTAATATTTGCTATAACTATATTTACTATAAACTTACTAAATATTTTTGAATCTTATTCAAATTTCAACCCCACACGACCGCCTGATCGATGCAGCCCGTTCCGCTTTGACCGGTCCCATTTATCGCCCATTCTCAGGTAACCGATTCCGCGCATCCGTTATAAGTTTTGTCCATTTTTCAGCCGGTTATAAAATAAATTTATCGCCGCATAACACCTCCCTAGCGCCGAGCGGCGCCCCGAAAATTGATAGCGGAAAGGTTAGCGGAGAAAATTATGAAGCAATTTTGCGGGTGCCGGCGTCATTAGTCTTTCCTTCGATTGAAGGAAGGGCGGTCTGGGGAAAACGAAGGGAACGATTGTGGGAGGAAAGGAGATAGAGTAACCGTGTAATTATTTACTGACAGAGCGGTGATTTAAGGTGCAATTAAACTCTTTGGTTTTATCGGGGCGGTAACTCAAATTCGGGGGAGGCGGTGGTGGATCCGATAAAGCCGTTTTAAGAAGCGGAAAATCGGATGATTTCGTTTAGACGTGATTTTGTGTCGGAGGATAAAACCACAAGATAGGGACTTAAAAATGGCTCACACTATGTAACAATATGTTTTTAATTAAGCGTGTAAGTGTGATGACAGATATCTCTGTTCGATGGGGGACTGTTTTATTATATTGTGAATAAAATGTCAAAATAAGTATTCAACGGAATTTATCTCCTTCTTCTTTTACTTATTTGAGATCTTTCGATCTGTTAATTTTAAGGTTGCCTCTGTAGAAGTTCCTGGAAGATGGACTGCCAACTGTGTTTCCATCATTTTGGAGGTCTTCCCGACTCTCTCTTACCCATGGGTTTCCCTTCAATAGCTATGCGTGGTAGCCTGTTTTCTTCCATGTGTTTTACGTGTGAGAACCATTGTCTTTTTCTTTACTAAACTCCAACGCACAAGTCACAGAACAGCTATCTAGTAACTACCGCACCTGATCATCAACCTTGTGGCAAGTGAAAAAATGCGTAAACATCTAGAAATAATAAGAAAAAACAGCAAACTGGTCGAAGGAATTTATCTTTATAATTTACTCTGATAAATGTTTAAATAAACTTTTCAAATTTCAATCCTTCATATTTTCTAAATGACTCGACCGATTTTCAAAAACGAAGTGGGGAAATATAGAGAATAGAAAGTTCTTTCCATTGCGGCACCATTTGACCCCCCTTCCCATTTGAAAAAAGTTGGGGGATGACACCCTCGCTTAGAGGGTTGAAGATTTTGCAATCATTTTTGAGGCAAAAGTTGTTCCCCTCACAAACAAAATTAACGAGTTTTTGGATTTTGTGAAAAAAAAATACCCTTGCCGTTATGCCTTGGGGAACGTTTTCGATGGGCCACCCTGTATATATTTTCGTAGCTTTGTAGGGTTTTGTGGAACTGCTTTTCAATATTAATGTTTTATTTGTTATTTTTACTAACTTGTCAGTAATTAGTATTATTGTTATTAATTAAAAGCTTCAGTAGTTTTGCCACTCAAATATCTAAGTTAGAATTTTGGAATGTAGATAACTATGAGGCAGGTTTTTATTTCTTGAATATATGTTTTATATTACGTGTTTGAAAGAAAAATAAAAAAGGTTATTTTTTTATTTTTCTTTCAAACCTTTTCACTTTACCTAAATTTATTATATATATATATATATATATATATGATGTTCCTCAAGTGGACTGGACCAACAAAGAATTAAAAATAGATTGAGAATGTCTTAGAAATCTATGATTCACTGACGACATAGTCCCAATTGCTAACAGTTCTGAAGAACAACAAGCACAAATTAACAAACTAAATACAGGCAGCAATAAAGTTGGTCTCAAAATGAATTTACCAAAAACTAAGGTAATGTACAACGAACTAGTGGAGAGAAGGGACATTCTAGTGAATAACACAACACTGGAAATAATAGAAGAGTATATATATATATTTAAGACAACTAATATACAGCTTGGGGTCTCTACTACCAAAAATCAACAGAAGAATTAAGTTAGCATGGAGAACTTATGGAAGAAACTGAATCATATTTAAATCTAGTATGCCAATTTATCTAAAGAAGAAAACATTTGACCAATGTGTACTACCAGTTATGACTATGCATGCGAAACTAGGATATTTAAAACGGATATTATAAGTAAACTGCACGTAGCACCATGCATGGAACGGAATATGCTGGGAATAACCTATAAAGTCCGTAAAAGAACAGATTGGCTACGACAAAAGATTCAGGTAATAGATGTCATCCATAGAATCAAATCCCTCAAGTGACAATAATGGACAGGACTAGTGATGGGAATACCGGTTCCATATGAGTTACATTACAATAGCGACCGTTCCAGAAAAATACCGCGACAAAATACCGCGATTTTGTAATCGAGGTTCCAACGTCCTAAGTATGTAATCGAGGTTCCAACGTCCTTATGTAGTATTTCTGGCATTGGTACCTACTTTTATTTTATGCTACCTACCTAGTCCCACAAACCACTGTCAAAAAAAAAATTCTTTATTGGTGATCGGTTTTGGTAATTCCAGCCATCATCAGACCTCAAAAATAGATATAAACAATAAAACATATATAAATGTATAAAAGCAAATAAAATTTTCATTTTCTTTTATTTGCTTTTACGTTTCATCTTTCAAACAACGCTATTTTATACCATGCTTAGTACATACCAAAAATCGCTATTTCAAAAGTAACGTAGCGACGGGAGCACCAACGCCAATAGTAACCGACCCAATCGCTACAGGCGAAAACGAAACCCTAGTAGCGCTCCAGCGACTGCTGGAACGAGGTAAGCCGCCTCCGAGGTCAAGAGTTGATAGCCAGTTACAGCAGTTACTTCTGTTCGGGACAGGGAACTAAAACTCTAGGAGCGCGACGGCTGGAGCGAAGTAGGCCGCCGCGCCGCCGAAATCGAGCGTCGATGCCCAGTTAAAGCAGTTACGCGACAGGGAACTACAACTCTAGAGGCCGACGGCTGGAACGAACACGTCGCCGTCGCCATCGAGATCGCCCGACGCTACGTACAGTTCCAGTAACTATTGTAGGCGACCGACGAAATCGCGACGGCTGGAGCTAAACACGTCGCTATGCGGTTACTACGGTTCAAGCTAACTTCAAGAGCGATTATAAATAATTTATTTGCAAATTATAAATAATTTATAATTTTGTCGTCATTATGATCGTCATTCTTCAGTAACAGATTCCCCATTCGTTGTGGAGCGCGACACGGCGTTACAAAAAAATACCGCTCCAAAATCGCGTTACTCAAATACCGACACATCACTAGACAGGACACTTGGCAAGGAGGACGGACAACAGATGCATCACAAAAATTACAGAATTGTAGGAATTAAGAGACCAAGAAGAAAACTATACCTGAGATGGGACCATTATATTAGGCAAATGCAGGGTTAAAATAAAATTATGATGATTTAATCTGAGCCAGTCAGTGGTAAAGATCAGTTCATATAAATAAATAATTATTTTCCTCTAAACAACATTATTATTTGCGAAATCTCTTACATTTCTTTAGTTTTCAAGAATACTTTTTATAGCTTGAAACTGAATACAATAAATTTAACTAAGCTTGCCCTTTGATTAAAATCTCGTAAAATAATATTTTTCACGGAACTCTTTTAAGGACGTTTCGCTGAAAGAGACTTTTCAGCTTCCGCCGTTGCTGTTTCTCATTTGCGCCTCAAAAAATCTGCTTAATTAGGAATAATGAACTAAAACCCATGTAAATATAACTAGGTCTTTTAATCTTTTCTTTAAAGCTGAAAATAATTTAGTCCCAATCTGCGAAACTTTAGATTACTTAGTCATTAGCTGGTCTAATTTGCATTGCAAATTAAATATCGTGCAAACAGACTAAGCAAAACAGAAACAACATTGTTTGTGTTGTTGTTTAATAAATAATATTCAAATTAGAAAACGGAGGAAATCAAATAAACTCGAATAATACAATGTTTGTTTATTTCAAGAAAGTTGTGTACTCGCATGAAATTGTCAGGAAATATGTTGAAAAATGTTAATAGATTTTATGAAACAAAACTTAGAAATATAGTAAATAAAATATGTAAAATTTTATTTACACAGAACTTGTGTTTTATTTTTAAATTAATTCCAAAATTATTTTTACAATCAAATATTATAAATATTTCTTGGATAAATATTTACCTTTTAGCATTTTAAATTATAAAATATAATAATATATTACAACACCAATTTCTAAATATAAGAAACTATAAGCTTCTTTACTTACTTCTTTTCTTTTTTTTTCAGGTATGCCCAACAAATTAAAAAAGCTTTGATGGCAATTCAATGTAAGTAGCATAGATATTTTAAAATTATGTATAAACTCTTCAGCAATTATTGTTCAACGTTACGTTATCGTCATTTGTGAAATATGCGTTTCAGTGTGTGTCTGAGATTATTTCAAATTGTCTAGAAAACTTAAACACATTCCTAAATTATTAATTATTGAGCGAGTTCGGTTTTAATCAATTTTTGATTAATTTTAATTGTATTTCAATTCATAATTTTAAGCGCATGTCAGTTCTTACAGTTCACAAATCGCACCTAGCTAAATCGTACCTACTTTTCCAGTTAAATTGTTATCATCGTCATTTTTAGCTTATTCAATCATTTTCGTGTATAGTGTAACCTCCCTCACATGTTTAGATGCTTTCTTTGTAGTTGGGCCCATTGTTATCTATTGTTGGCTATGCGGACCCAAGTTATCACTGCTAATTTCCTAATATCATGGTCCCATCTCAGGTTCGGTCTTCTTCTAGGTCTCGTGGGTACCTTGCTGTAGTTTTTGTGGTCCATCTGTTGTCCGTTCTTCTTGCCAGGTGTCCTGTCCATTGCCATTTGAGGGATTCGACTCTGTGGATAACATCTATTATCTGAGTCTTCTGTCGTATTCACTCTATTCTTTTACGGTCTCCCGTGGTTATTCCCAGCATATTTCTTTCCATTGCGCGTTGTGCGACCGATTCTTCTGTTGATTTCTGGTAGTAGAGATCCCGAGCTGTGTATTAGTTGTGAGTATTAGTGTTATACCCAAGTAGGTATATATATTCTTCTAAATTGTGTATTAGGATGTATTTCAGCAAAATATTTTAACTTCTAGAGGGTGGCTCAAAAAAATGTGAGTGTATCGGGATGATATATTTTTTAAATATAACATCCAGTATATTATTGCATTTTTGGATTCCTTTCTGATAACTTTACATAATTTTAAGATATTAATAAATATTTTTTGATAGTTTCCGAAATGTTAATAAATAAATAAAAATAATATATTTTTTTAGCATTTTTTGAAAAATTAAATAAAAATACAAGTAATTTCCTGAAATCATAGGCATTTAATATATTACTTGCTTATCTATCTTACTTGGCTATAAATATCATAATCTTAGATCATAAAGGGTGTACAAAATTCTATGCCAAACTATCTAACATATAAAATAATTTTTCTTTGTTTTATAAAAGCAACAACCTGTATATTATTCTTTTGTTGGTTGAATAATAATAAACATTTTTTGTATTTAAAGCATTTCAAAATATTTCATGGTTTTGCAGATATTCAAGGTATATTACATATATGGATTTTTCAACAGTAAATCTTTTATTAAACCACCTAATGATTTTTGTCTGGCATTTTACCGTTGAAAGAGCCATATGTAATATATATATATATATATATATATATATATATATATATATATATATATATATATATATATATATATATATATATATATATATATATATATATATATATATATATATATATATAATATAACCGCGAATATTTGCAAAACCGCTAAAATTTTTAAAATACTTTAAATTTAAAAATTTTAATTCTCTATCTAACAAAGAAATAATATAAAGGGTGTTCTGGGGTGTTCCATTTGAAAAACGAAGAAAAACTATTTTCCATTCTAGAAAGTTTGGCATAGATTTTTAAACACCCTGTATGGTTGAAGATTACATTATTTAGAGCAAAGTAAGAACAGATTAACTATAGTAAATACCTGGTATAGGTTTAAATTCAGGACATTTTTTATATTATTAATAATTTTTTAAAGAAAGTCTTCAAAAAACATTTATTTTTATTTATTTATTAATATCTCTATAACTATGAAAACCTATTTAATATAATATCTTAGCCTTAAGTAAAGTGATCAGAAAGAAAGCCAAAAATGCAATAATATAAAGGCTATTTCCTTAAAAAATCATCTTAATCCACTCACACTTTTTTATGCCACCCTGTAGAAGTTAACATATTTTCCTGAAATACATTCTAAGACATACTTTAGGTATCCACTTAAAGGTTGATTCTCACTATATCTTCCGTATCAGCCCCCTTCCGTTTCCCTTCCGTTTACGTAAAATATTATATCATGTAAATGAATAGGACAATACACACAATCCGTTCCGTTTCCCTTCCGTTCCATATCCTTTCCTTCCATACATTTTTTGGCAGACGGACTGAAGCTGTTTCTGATACAACAGCGTTGTCAAGTTTTTACATTTGTACCAGCTCTGTGAACATTTTACTGATATTTATTTATAGTTTCACCTCTTAATTAAATCTATTACCTTTTTCAAAAGATACACATTTTTAAAATAAAACTTTCTTAATTATATAAATTGTGCAATAAAAAGTATGGAACTGATACGGAAAGGAAGCTTACGTATAGCGTCAATACAATAAAAAATACGGAACGAATATGGAATGGAAACGGAAGGTATAGTGAAAATGAACCTTAAACAAACAAAAATCCTAAGTTTTTATCATGGGAGCTACGATACCCGACACACTAATGCCGGACCCTGTATAATTTTATTAAGATTTGTTTTTGTTTAAGTAATATATCTTATTATTTATTAGGGTATCCGTTATTTACAAGTATAGCAGTATAAGAAGAAATATCAAAATCCAACTAAAGAACGTTTATTAAAATAAATCAGCTATGTAGAGAATGTAGAATGAGTAAGAGGGCGGGTTAATCACTGCGACTTTAAAGATCTATTGTGTGCCCCCCTTCCTTGAGTCACCACACAATCTATAACCCATCATACCCCTGTTGTAGAGGGGACAGGGTATTTCTCATCCTCCTCTGACAACAGTTCTTCCTCCGAGGGTACACACCCTCCACGGTTGCAGTTTGGCCCTCCGTGCCGCTCTTCACAATCGAGGAGCTTGCCTCCGGCTGAGGAACCCGTGAGGTGGAGGCTGAATGACCTGTCTCCATTTTCTCCACCTCTTTAACTTGGTCTCTTCTTAGACCTGATACCGGTGTTGTCCCGTATCTATAATAGAGGATATGTCCCTTTTTCTCTATTGCCTCCTTGGATTTGAGATCAATTCCTATTGTGAGGACATGACCATGACCCTCCTCTTTCGAGAAGTCAGCTATACTTAAATCGTTTAAACTTCATTAGACATGAAGATTTCTTAATTTCCAACCTTAACACCATCAGAATTGTATATTTTTACAGTAATAGATTAAATTTTTCAAAAATAATCATAATTTTGTCGAAAAAGTTGAAGAATTTAGGAATTTCCCGAGTGATTAAATTCAACCGTGAATAACTTTTGAACGAGTAGGTTTATTGAAAAATTGTAAGAAACCTTTTTTGTAGACCGTTCAATTCTGTATATGAATATGTTATTGTCATGGCTGCGAGAGAACAAGATCGAGAAAAAAATATTTGCAAAAAGTGGCAAATTCCCATGTAATTTAAACGGGAAATGAATCGTCTTTGGGGCAAGGTTTATTGTGAGTGTTAAGGGTTTACAATGGTCTGATATTTTTCTTTAGATAATAAACTAAAAATTTAGAGAGCGTCGTGAGAGAAATGATCAACTTTGTGAATAACGGACACCCTATTATTTATGTAAATGCTACAAAATTCATAATAGAAATCTCAAATCATGACTAAATAATTCTGACTAATACAACAAATAAGTTTAAGGCTAGGAATAAATTTCGTAACACTAAAGTTCATGACCTCAGAATCTAAAGTATTTTTCCTGGAAATTCGGCAATAAACTAGCTCAACGTTCCCACTCGTGCCCTCCATATTTCTTTTCCGTCCAGTTGACCCGTTTTTGAAGTTCAAAAATAATGATAAAGCACCTGTTCCGTCCTTCTTTCAGCTTTTATAACCTCACTTATAACTTTAACTGTTCTCTTTTGCTGCGAAGAAAATATACTTCCATTCGTTTTGAATAGTGCCGGGGCAGATTAATAAAAGAAAGTGTCAGGCCGTATAATAACAGTTAAAGTTTTATTTACGCTGCAGGTGATCAATCAAAAAGCCTAATGGATTTTCAATTTATCATTCTTTATTCTAAGGTGAGTTATTCTATATGGAAAAGTGACGGAAAGTGACTTTTTTACAAGGAAAGGTTAGGTGCATTTGTAATTAAATTGTGTTAACCTAAATACAAAAAGGGTTATCGTGTCTTAAAAGCGTTTATTTGGTGGTTATACAAATATTTTAAATTGAGAAACTTTTAGTTTGTTTAGTTAGTAGTTTAATGTTTATTTTTTACTTTATTTCTTTTATGGATGTCCTGTTTTTTTAAACAGAATATAAATTATAATTTATTATGTACCTCGTTGGTGAATGTGAGACGAAAAGGTTATTTTGGATCATAGTTTTTATAGGTTGTTTTAAAATAGAAAGCAAAGGTAATTTACTAATATAAGATATCCTTTGAAGAGCCATTACATGTAATTTTACTAACTGCCTAAATTACGGCTGACGGTTTAGGCAATTTAGAAAAGAGACCGGCGCACAGTGTTTCGATATGAGAAAGAAGTGGACATTTAAGTCAACATTGAAAAGTACTATTTTTTTTCATCATCACAAATTGGCAATACCCTACGCTATGTCGGTTCACATTATTTCTTTTTTGCAACATTTAGTTTCCGAATAAATTTAATTGAAACTTGCCTTTCCGTAAGTCACAAAAATTTAGCCAAAAAACTTGTCCATTTTACAAAAAAATGTGCTACAAAAGTATTGATTGATTAAAAATTATTTTTTGTGTGCAAAATCTATAAACTTTTGGTAATGTATTTGTGTTAATTTTTCAAAAAATTATGCAGTAAGTAGACGGGAAACGTTTTTCTTTTTGGTTGAAGTCGTTTTTTTACAAAATTAATGTTTCCTTTGACTTATAAAAAAATGTTTAGATTTGTTTAAGTTGGCAAATATCTTGTTTGATAGAGCCACATTTAGGGAAAAAAAGTCTGTATTTTTTATTTGCTATTCTTAGAAAAAAATGCTTTTAATTCACATTCTGCAGAGGTATTTATTTTGTATTAGTCGATACCGATTCCAATGAAGGCGCATAAACTTTCAACCTTTCATTTGTGGATAAGATGTATGAAATGTCTCCTTCATATTGCATACAATATAGATTTTAAGTCATGGTCGGCTAAGGGCGAAAACGAAACGTTGAAAGAAGAAAGAAAGAAAGCAATTAAAAAAGCCTTTAGAGATCAGCTAGGAATAATATTGGATGTCGTTAAACAAGGACATGGAACAACAAACGATGGTAACACGGCCAGAACTTTCTTCAGAAATCACGAAGTAACCTCGCGAATAACTGGTATAGACAGCAACCTAAATTTATCGGTTTGCAGTTATCCGTCAAGTCACTTCATGTGAGAAAAAAATTAATTTCGAAAAGTTTCGTGCATACTTGAATGTCACTGCAGAGATGTACGTAACTTTATACAGCTGATATTATACAGGGTGTCCCAGAAATAAGTGCAAATATTTTAACTGGTAGTATAGTTCAACCCCAGAAACACGCCTATGAGGTTTTTTTTGCGAAAAATAAATGTTGAAAATTTAAACATTTTTCTTGACATTTTCCGGGAAATTTGAAAAAACTTTTTAGTGTCACTTGTTTATTCACCTGAGATTTCCCTACGGTGTATCTAAACCTTGCAGTGTTGCAACCTCCTATGTTATCCACATTCTACATAGTTCGGCGGAACATAGTTCTACATTTATAAATTCATAGACAAATTTCTACTCAAAAAATTAGGAATGTTAAATTTAATCTTTTATCAGTGCTCATTATTAATAATTATAGAAAAAAACACATTAATTATTTTTAGTACTTACCCCTTTCAATGAAAACTTAACAAAACCACCGAAAATTAACTAAAACATTACGTTTATGACGTTCGAAAATCTTTGTTATGCTGCAAAATAACTTTATTTTGGAATAAATTTAATAAAATGATTCATATTATTCACAATCAGGTCACACAGGAAGAAATTCCTAAAAACCCTTTATCTTAATTTAGAATTCAATACAAGAAATTTAGAAAACAGCCCAACGAATAATCGATTCATTTTTGTTTTGTTTGTTTTCTTTCATGTTTCTCTGTTTTATTTGAACCACTGTTTTACAAAATACCTTGAAAAGCGTACATTACTTTGAATACCTTTCTGAATGAATAAATGTTGAGAATTATTGTCTTTTATCGCCACTTTACGAACTACTTTCAATCTAAGAAAATACATGTTTCACTCAACAATTATTGACAACGTATTTTGTTTTTTCGCTATTTTTTCGATGTGTTTCGACAATTCCATCGACAGCCTAACCGGTCGTTCTTCTCTGGCCTAACCGTGGGCCAAGAACCGCCGCGTGTGAACTGGTCCTTTGAGTCGCCGGTCGCCGCGCCGTCGTGGCGGGCTTGCGTCAGACGACGATGTTAAGCAACGTTGCCGTAGTTACAACAACTTCAAATCCAAGACATTCGAAGCAAGAACGTATTAAATTTTAAAAAATAAAACAGAGAAACATGAAAGGAAATAAACAAAACAAAAATGAATTGATTATTCGTCGGGCTGTTTTCGATGTATTGAATTCTGAATTACGATAAACATTTTAGAAATTTCTTTTTTGTGACCTTATCAATAACCAATTCATTTGTGTTTTGTTTGTTTCCTTTCATGTTTTTCTGTTTCATTTTTAAAATTTAATAAGAATTTGATTGCTTCGAGTGTCTTGAATTTGAAATTGTTGAAACTACGGCAACCTCGCATGACGCAAGCTCGACACGGCGGCGCGACAAAGGAGCAGTTACCAGTGATGCGCCGCTCTCTTGGCCGGTGGCCGACGCGACGATTGGGCTGTTGATGGAATTGTTGAAATACATATAAAAAATAGCGAAAAAACAAAATACGTATTTAAAATTGTTGAGTGAACTGAAATCCGGGTTTGATCCGGGCAATTGGATGTAATTGGCGATATCTGCCGGCGGTTCTCAAAATGTTGTGATTATTTTTTTAAAATTTCAAAGTTAAATAACTAGGTTATTTTCAATTTATTTTAAAAATGGTAAAGAGAAAATATGTTTATTTTGACCAGATCTACCATCCCTTAAAATATCTGCACTCATTTCTGGGACACCCTGTATAACCCTCAAGTGTTCACATCCTTTTGATACATGGTGCAGACATTTGTATACATTTTAATTTGATTCCAATTGGGAAATTGACCGAAGAAGCTTCAGAAGCTAGAAATAAAGAATTTAGGACATTCCGTCAAAACTTTTCTAGAAAAATTGGCAGAAAACAAAACATGGAAGATATTTTGCATAATTTGTTAATTTCGTCAGACCCACTAATTTCATCTACAGACGAAAATACAGTTGGAAAAAGAATTTCTCACTATATCCAGAACCGCAGGAATTATTAGATGATATGGATATGGAAGTAGGAGATGAGGATAATGATTCGGATTAACATTATTTACAATTAGGTAAGAATATGTTGTTTTATTTTTAGCACTTCTTTAGATCTGGGATTTTTTTGTTTCTAAATAAACTTATACCACAGGCTCTGTAATAATAAATTGAAAAAATCTTTTCCCTCAATTTTATCAATATTCACGGTAATTATATCAATACTAACATTCGCTAATTTAAAATCATTGATGTCCATTGTTTTTCAATTTCGTCACACTGTGCGGCGGTATATATTAATTTAAAAAAACAGAAATACCGTCCTTGCTTTTCTTAACCTAAGTTCCACGATTAGGCACTGTTGACAAAATAAAACTACATTTTATTCCACACAAATACTAGGTGCGTCCCAAAAATGGTTCATCCCTATAACTTTTTTCAGATAAAAAACGGTATATAACATAAATTAGGATTGATTGACTTATTCAATTGCTTTTGGTCACTTCCTGTTTCACCGGAAATGGATACAACTTTTGATTTTTAAATGGGACTCTCGGTAATCAATCAATTATTGCTTTATTGTTATAAGATTTCTCTTGTTTACAAAGCTGAGGCAAATAATAAATAAATATAAAATATACGAAACTTTGTCAAAATAATAAAAAAGAACAAGATAGCACAAGATATACAAAAATGTTACAAATACGTTCATTGGTTTAAGAGACCTAAAATTTAATTAGATATGCAGTTTCCAACATCAAAAGACAGTGTAGAGTGAAGATTCTTCTCATTTAAATAAAGGGCGATAAAACTTTCTTACGTCAACAACACATAATGTGGTATTTTTTAAATTAAACATGCCAACTTTTGACATTTTCGATTTAGTAAAATTCGTATATTAAATTTCAATGTAGAGTACCATGACCATGTTAAAAACACTAATTTTTAATCATGGAGCTTTGGAAAAATGGATTTAATAGTCTAGTGTCTTTCATGTCTTGTCCTGGCCAGTTAAAAGATGTCCAAATCATATTTTTAATCATATATCATTTTTTTTTAAAATGGAATGGAATGGCTCATTAGCATATTTGGAAAAAGCATTTTTTTACGAATAATTTGGTACCACAGACTTGGACGGCACTTCATACGATTATATCAAATGACTTAATCACCATTAAATCTCGGTGCGATTCGAACCTCCTGGGTCTCAACATTTCTAAAACTAAAGCTTTGTCGTATAAAAACTCGTTGCAGCCTTTTGTACTTAACAACACCACCATTGACGTCGTAAAATCTGTAAAATTCTTAGGGCTTGTAGACAGTTCTCTGAAATGGGACATGCATATCGACGCTTTGTCGAAAAAATTAAGCTCTGCCTGTTTTGCATTAAGATCTGTTTCTAAGAAGCTTAACTTGTCAGTGGCTAGAACTGTTTATTATGCACTTTTTGAGTCGCACCTCAGATATGCCCTTCCATTCTGGGGTACGTGTTGTGCGACTCAATTTGACCGCATTTTCAAGCTTCAAAAGAGAGCTGCTCGATATTCATTGGGATTAAAAAGCAGAACTCATTGCCAGGACTTTTTTAAAAAATTAAAAATATTAACTCTTCCTTCCTTATTTATATTTGAATCCGTTTGCCTAATACGTAAGCATGTATCAGCTTCTCAAGAAAGGCCATCTCACACTTATCCACTCAGGAACGCGGAGCAAGATCTTTATCTACCTACCTCACGTTTAGAGTTAGTTAAAAGTTCAATATTATACAACTCGAAAAAAACCACCTGCCATTTGAAATCAAATCCATAACATCATTTTCTTCATTTCGCAAAGCATTGAAATCTTATTTACTAGACAAGGCTTTCTACGCCGTAAATGAATTATATTTTGATAATCGAATTTGATCTTGTAAACACTGGTCTAATGTTTGCTATTGCTATATTTACCAATGACATCGAAATAAATTTATTTAGAGATCATTGATATTTTCTATAAGCTAACTAAATATTTTTGAATATTATTTTTATTTTTATTCTTTGACATTGTAAACATTTATAAATGTTTATTTTAAACAATAAGACTGACAATGTTATTTGTATAATGTTTTGTATTTTCTTTCTTGTTTGTTTGTTTACTTTGTTTGTTAAGTTTACCTTTCTCTACAAATTGTAAAATTTTTTGACAATAAAGGCAACAAAAATACATTTATTTGGTATTTCGAGTCAAATTGTCGTTATGATCCGCATGTTACAATTTCTAACAAACTATATGAAAAAATGTCAAAAGTTGACATATGATATATCATTCTACTCACGGTGTGATTTTCTATCGAATTAAGTAAAAAATACCGAGGGTGTCATTTAAAAATCAATAATTGTTGTCGTTTCCGGTGAAAAATGAAGTGACCAAAAACAATTAAATTCGTCAGTCAATCTTAATTTAAGTCATATACTAACATACCAAATCTCGTTTTTTCGCCTGAAAAAAATAAAAAAAGTCATAGGGGTGAGCCACTTTTGAGATGCACCCGGTATATAGTTATAACCTACGCACACAAACCTGAAAATACAAAGGATAAAAAATATTTAACATTGCTACACAACAGATTTTCTGAATCGCTATTCTGGCTTGATAATCCAATATCAAATTTCAGATATACTCCCAACATAAAACTCATCAATAAAAAACTAGCTCCTTTATCAAAGCAAACCATACTGCAAAGTTTTGTGTGGGCTTTGTTTTGTTGGTTCACCTTACCCATTTTTTGAATTTTATTTATAGAGACTAAAGCGTATACAAACAAGAAATACAATATGATATATTATAGTATGTTAATAAATAAAAAAAAACAATCGTAGTAGAGTTATTTTTGTGGCCATTTTTATTAATGGATATGCTTTACTGAAAGTTTAGGAAAGGTTGCGTCGGTCAGTTTGATTAATTATCCTGACAAGTTGGGAAACAAATTTTTGAAGGGATATAAACGGAAATTATTTTTCTTGATTATTAATTTTCATTAACATCTGTGTTTATATTTTCGCTATTAGGTAGAGATTTATTAATTAGTCTTTGTTCTCAAAAGTATTATAGGGAACTAATAATAAGAAATAATTATGTATCTATATTGCACTGTCCGGCACGAAAAAGGGACATCTTAATGTAGGATTGTCAACCCTCCTCTATTCCAGAGGACAGTCCCCTTTTTGATCGTACTTTTCATTTTTCTCTCACGTGTTGAAAAAGTTCTCTTTTTCACACAACAAATTCAAAATTAAACAACATCGTCTATCGCCACAATGCTTAATAAATTTGATAAAAGTCTTGCCTTAAAGTGTTAATGTGCCTTTCGCTACTTCCACTCGTTTATGTACAGGGTGTCCCACTAAGAATAGCTCTCGGCTGTATCTTGGAAAGTATTAGCCGTAGGACTTTCGGAAAAAAATATTTATAACTAACGGGGTTATGAGGAATTGCTGGAAATTATTTTCAAGTTTGTAAAACGGCCGTAAAAATAAGAAAATAAAAAAAAAGTTTGTAAAAATAAGAAAATAGAATTTTTACAGAATTTTGCCTAGATAATGGGTACTATAAATACTAGCTTCATAATTTTCAGTAAATTTTGGATTTTTTTTTTGTTAGAACTATTTTCCCCTATCTGCTAAAATAAAGTGGTGGGGGAAGGTTAGATCTATCTTTATTTAAACGTTAATAACTCCGGAGTCTCTCTGGATGATCAGAATCCAATAAGCGAGGGCTCGTTTAAAAGAGTTTTTCTTACTCTATATTATACCATATAAACAATAATATAATAATAATAATAGCCCCCGTTTAACGCCTTGGGAGTAGCAAGGTACAGCTTGCCATACTAGAGCCTTTCAGTATACAAGGAAGGTAATGTGGCTTGCACTACGCTTCAACCGCCTATTATTACCTCAGGATTGTGAATCCCAAGTACTCATTTTAAGGCTGAGTCGACCTAGGTACACACACTATTTTTATTTTAATAAAAATAGTCGGCTGATGAAATGCCGGGTGTGGGATTCGAACCCACTACCTTCAGATTGGTAGACGAGAGCCTGTAGCTCTACTCCACCGGGCACCTTATAAACAATAATAATAAGGTTTTTAACGTAGATGCTAGGGAGCGCTTTCTTACAATTTAACAAAACATAGCGCGTTTTTTCAAAAAAATTAAATACGATAGTATATGTAATTTTAGCTGATGGTAAAGAGTAGTAAAACCTTAAAGAGTCAGCGAAAACCGCATCTTGATATCTTCTTTCAAACCGAAGATATTAGCAAAATTATAATAAGTACCAAAAAATAAGCCCTTAATTACCTTATTTTTACAACACGGTATCTCTTGCCCTTTTGATTATGCACATTCTAATCAAAAAATAAGATAGAAACATTTAGTTTATTTTAAAATCGACGATATACCAGAATACCATAATACCAGATGTATTAATATCTAATAATTAAAATATTAATAACAGTGAACAAGAAAGGACGATTCAGTGAAATCATGGTAGGCTTTGGAAAAAAGTTGCTTTTTTTTATAAAGTGCCGTGACGTCCTTGTTGCTCCAAGTGAAGCTAGTGTCATCCGCAAAAAGACATATTTTACCACTGATGTTTATGTTAGCAATGTCGTTAATAAAAAGAAAAAACAAAATACGGCCTAGTACTGAGCCTTGTGGTTCTCCACATTCTATTGGCTTTTAGGTATATTGCACTGTCCGACACGAAAAGGGAAATCTTAATGTAGGGTTGCCAACGTCCTCTTTTCCAGAAGACAGTCTCTTTTTGATCATACTTTCCTTTTTTCTCTCACCTTGAAAAAATTGTTTTTTTTACTCAACGAATTCAAAATTAAACAGTATTTGTCTATCGCCACAATGTTTAATAAAATTGATAATTTGTTTGTGTTAAGGTGTTAATGTGTATTTCGTTACTTCCACTTATTTTAACAAGTTTTGGTTTGGTTTAGTTTGGTTAGGCGGTTAAATGCCGATTCCAAACAACAACTTTACGTCTCTTCAAACAACTTTCACGCCTCTTCAAAAACTTTTAAAACCGCTAATTTTCTGATAAAGTGACACCATATAAAATTTAATTTGAAAACTACAATTACTACCTGATGTGATGACAGTTATCTAATGAGTTAAGACAAAAATAAATAAAACAATTTGTTACATTTTAAATTGGCAATAAAGAATTTTCAAAATTAATTTATGCAGTAATGGAAATTAATCAATTAAATTAAAAATAGAGACAAATAGATTTGCTAGAAAACCATATTATTTCTCCACCAATATGTGCGACTATAACATTATACAGAGAAGATCAGGCTACTAGTAACATAGCAAGTTGCCGGACGAATTTACGTTTACCCGTTTTGCGTTCGTACTCGAGAGTCACTGCCGGCTAGTCGGCTGGTCAGGCAGTACGCAGTTGCAGTTATGCTTGGACGGGTCGGTCATGACAGATTAGGAATACGACTCGAGGAGTGCCGAGTATTTATTATTTTCATTTTAAGTGTTTAACTTCACTTAAGGTAACATTTAAAATGAAAATACTTAAATATTTATTATTTGAGTGTGTTTACAAGCCAAAACTAAAAATAAATTAATTCTATAAACCCAAAAAAAAACTAAAATATTACTCTAAATAAAAAAAATTATAACAAGTGTTCAAAAAGACCATCTTCTTGTGCTAGACAGAAGCCCAGGCAGTCGTAAAAAAATGACATTGGCTAACATATTAGGGCTAATAGTTAGGAAAGCCTCTCGTATTTTTACTTGAAGCTCATCCAGATTATTAGCCCTATTATGACCATACACTTTGGATTTTACATAACCCCACAAAAATAAGTCATTGGGAGAAAGATCTGGTGATCTAGCGGGCCACAAAATAGTTCCAAATCCACTAATTAAACGGTTGGGAAAAGTATTGTTCAAATATTCGTGAACAATACGGGCATTGTGGGCAGGACAACCACCTCAGCAATTTGATTACTTGAGAACGTGGGATTTTGATCCGCGGTAGCACAAATGAACACTTGCTTTAACTCCTGTTCTTCATTAATCAACACATCAGGCTTTTTTTGTTTTTGTGGGAACTCGCACCCATGTGTTTCAAAATTATTAATAACTCTTGATACAGTAGGTAAAGATGGAATTGGGCTGTCTACAAAAGTTTGTGGAAAAATTGTTTGTATATCCCGATAAGACTTATTTTGGAAATACCATTTTACAATTTGAATTTTCTCACGAACTTCGTAAACATCCATTATTTTACTTAAATAATAAATTTTACACGAGAACTGTCGCGAGAATCTATGTATTCATTTTGGCTATTAAAACACGAATAAATACGAATTCTGAAACATTCTTATCACATATCTACCTATTTTTATTTTATCGCATTTTTTCGCCTGCTTTTTATCCGGCGGACGGGTATACGCTAATTCGTCCGGTTCTGCCTATGTTACTACTACGGTGGTCCGGTCTGTATATAAACCGAGATATGAACGAATACATTTAATTTAGAATTTTATTATACCCCATTTTGACAAACTCAATACATAAAATGCATAAAGTTCGCAAAATATTGAAATTCCTTTTATTTTATTCTTTCATAATCGAATCAGTTGTGTGGAATATCATAAAATATAAAGATCAAAAGGGTAGTTAGACAACACATGAACGAGTTTGCTTTTTATTAAATTTCCAAAAGATTTCCGTATTCTTTGTGAAATTTATACACTTATAAACATCAAAATATAAAATATGTTTCTAATATATAATAATAACAGACACAACAGACATATTTAACGTATTATATGACCTGTTAGATGATTAATATATGCATATTTTAATACTACAGTTGAAAGAGTTAATATCTTTTATAATTCCAGCTATACAAATTCTAACTTTATATCCTTTATAAAGTGGTTTATACCGACATTAAAAAGTCATTTCAATTGCTGCAAATTGACAGGTAAATCTTTTAAAGTCTGACAAATCCGGCCGATTCAAAGTGCAACTCTGAAAAATGCGAAAATAGTTTTATAGCACCTTTTCTCAAAGTGGCACTTGGGATTTTACTGCCATTCAAGATGCCTCAGACAGAAAACGGCTTTAATATTTTTCTAAATCCCCTACAGTAAAGAGTTTTATGTCGTATATCTAGAACAAGACGCGAACATTTTACTTCACGTATTAGTGCGACGAGCTTTCTTATATTTTAGAAGGCATATCTGTTCTTAATATGATTTTATCAATTAATTGAATATTTTGTATGAAAGTGATAATTACACGCAGATGCAAAAAAACGCAACAGAAAAATTCTTCGTCAAATTTAAAGTGTTATATTTTTTATGTTTAAACTATATAAGTTGATTCACGGCGATGGGACGTTAGATGTTTATGGAGCACCGGTAATTTGGATTTTTACATAAATACACCTGCTCCATCTCTTAAAAATATTTTCAGCATTACAGTGTTGCCGCATCATTTGAAAAGTGATAGCATCTTTCTTATTTTAAATGGAACACCCAGTATATTATTACATTTTTGGAAATAACTTTCATATCTCATAATTTTTCTATTATACTAACCTATGCCTATCTCTAATAGTTTTTGAGATAAAAAATAAAACATGTGTAAAATTGACAAAAACATGATCGTGAATAAGAATTGGTAAAATGATGAAATAAACATTTTTAAAGCTGAAATTTGAGTTATAAGTTAACGAAAGTCGATATATTCGATCTGTCTAAATAAATCTATTGGATAGGGAGAGCAAAAATATTATTTATTTCCGTTTGTAATAAAATTGCTCAAATCTTTGTTATTTTAAATTCAACCCCTATGTATATTATTAAAAAACAAAAGACTAACAAAATTACTTTTCAACGATATATTATGTAATATATATCATTGATATATATCATTATCCTATACCTAAACCTTCCGGTTTCTTAGTAGAGCTATTCAAAAATTAGTAATTCTATTATTATAGTTTTATTTCATGATGCCACGCCCTTTCTAATTTGAAGTTCAATAAAACACAAAGTTTACTTAATCTGGGCCCGAATTCTGTAACGTAGAAAACGCTAAGCGCTTTTAGACGCTCAGCGTATATGACGTTAATTTTTGCTGAGCGCGTACTTAACTAACGATTTGGGTATTCTCGTCTGACGCGCTTAGCGTCTTTACTGATTGCGCTAAGCGCTTTGAAAACGGTTGCCTTAAAGGATCGTTTTGCTTGTCGAACTGTCAGTGAAAATCGAAAAAATTGTGATTTCGTGCGTTATCTTGCTCTTTAGTGAAAACTACTACTTGTTCTATAAATTACTAAATAAGTAATCGATAAATTACAAGTTGGTAGCTATAAATATTGTTCAAAACATCGAAAATGCTGAGAAGCGTCTTCAACATTTCCCTCGTATAATAAGAATAATGACATATCCACAGATCCATAGAAAAATAAGTTGACATAACTCAACAATAGGTTATAAAATTCACGTAACATTGACATTTTTCATTATTTTAGTCACATTTGACTATTAGATACCTGCGAAATTACGATGCTGTCAATATGTGCTCAACGCGTATCCAGAAAACGATTCGCACAGCAACGAGAATACCAAAATCGACTGCTTGACGTTCCGCTTATCGCATACTTTCGCTCACCGCTTTGAAAGCGTAACGTTTTTATGTCAAAGTTACAGAATTCGGGCCCTGAATGAGTTACATAGAGGCCACTAGCTTTTTAATTTTAACAGCCGGGTGGTCGGGGTTCTAAGATATTAATAAAAGGGCGCCACGAGATTATACTCTATGAACTCGGCATAAAAGATGTTACTATTAAGTAGACTTCAACACTAACCTCGAACTGTTGAGTGCAACTACCATGAACTTCAAATATTACTGTAATTCGCTAAACTTAAGTGACTCTAACTTAACTATGAGACTAGACTGCAAATAATATTACTAAAAATGTTTAAGTAATTTATTAAAATATTAAAAGTTAATATTTAAAGAAATGGAAATGAATAAAAGTAAATGATTGAAATATATTATGTCAGAATTTAAATCAATAAAAACTAAATCTATGACGTCATCCCCCTTAACTTAAACTAAGTATGCTCTAAGGGCGGAATACAAATATCAAACTAAATCTAACTAATATCTAAACGATCTTACTCTACTGTGTAATGTCTTGACTAGAACTTGAAAACTACTCGGAAGTTCCTCCGGCTGAGCTTCGGTGTATAGCAATGGGCTAGCTACAGCAGGCTACATCAGCTCGATGTACTGTCACTGGAGCCCGTCAGCGAACGTACAGATACCAGGCAGGTGTAGGACTTCAACAGGTGACATAAAAAACCCTAAATCATATTGGTTGTCTTAGAAAAGAGCCTCAATTATAGAACAAGGACTAGCACAACGTGTAGGAGTTAATAAAGGTAATAAAGAAGGACTAATCAAATCTGAACTTTACCTCAATGAGGGCTTATGATGTCCAACAGGTAACTCTACACACGGGCAACAGGAACGGATGGAATTCTGGACTGTTCTGTGCTGTACGGTCTGGATCGGTCTTCTTGCTCTTGGAACTATGCGGGGACTTCTTGGGCACGTGGAATCGGAACATCGGTCGGAAAAATTTGGCTATTTAATCCCTTACGGAAATTGGTCGGTGGCCCATGTAAACTCAACAAAATCCAACCACGTTTCTGACCAAATGTGTTTCGGAAGCCTTAATCCTTCTTTACGAAGACCTGCTATTCACCAACAGGGAATGCTTCACGAGGGCAGCCAGTTCTTCACGACGATATTCTGACGGTGGATACACAAGAAGTGATGCAAGGATTTGATTTCCTTCACAAAATCAGATTTCAACCGGAAATCTCCCTCCAGGATATAGATAGAGAACTATATATCTTGACTAGTCCAACTCACAAAAAGGCATAAATAAAAAATGATGTACTAGAATATTTTTCGACAGCCATATTTCATATCCGGTCAATGAACGAACTAAACTCAGAAATCCCACAATTAAATGAACGAATTGCATACTGCGATCCACATCAAAAATAAACAATTTAACTACGAAATTTTATCTGATAAATATAAAATTTCAATAACCAAAACAAAGGATAAATAAATCCAAAAACATCTGATTTGATCTGACAGTGACAAGGGACAAGTGATGACCAAAGATATAGAGAGATGGACAAAAATTCTAATGCTGGGCGGCATCCAGTGACAATATTCTGTGGCTATATAATATCGTGGTGTATAACGGGTTGCATAATCGTAAAATTTAAATAAAATAATATTTAACAATAAAATTATAGTAAACATGATGCAAAAATAATAGCTATTTGCGATATTTTATGAGCTAGCACACAGAGGTCGTTGCTAGGAAATTTGACTGTTACAATAAATTTCGTTACAATGACAGTTTTAGAAATTTAAGAAGAAACCAGAAGATTTAGGTATTGGAACATGATATATTGTTTAAAAAAAATATTTGTATTTCGATTTTTAAAATAGTATACCTACACAGGCCTGAATTTAAAATAACAATAAATTGAACGATTTTATAACAAAATTTATCCGTTGCCATGGTGATTTGCCAAAAAAACACGTTTTGATTGGTTAAAAATTACAGGTGTGGAATTTTCAAAAAAATCCTATCACCGGTTCTCCATAAACGTCTAAGGTGCCACAGCTGTCAATCATCCTATATATAAATTTATGAAATTTAATGCATAAACTTAGTCTGTTATTACTTTAGTATTTGGCTTTTTATACAGGGTTATACATGTTTTTTTACCTTAACTTTAAAACACCCTGTGCAATAATTTTGTGGGTAAATTTTCCTAAAACATTATTTTATGATCATAACCATGACTCGTGAGCATTTTGTTTTTTTGATTCGTCAAATGCCTGGGTTAATTTTTAAAAGCGAAATGAACTTGCCACCAACAATTTGCAGTTTTTTTTCAATTATCTATTGTTTCTTTTTGGTGGTATTATTTAATACGACGAGGTGCCCAAGTAGCATCTATCTGACTTCGAACTAAATCTGACCTGAAGCGACGTCAGACTTTGTGCAAATTTAGGTCGGGTGCTCGTGATACGACCTGTGACGTCGCTTTCCTATTAAAAGCGACGTCGTTGGATCCGAGTCGGTAAATCCAACGATATGTCGACGTACAAAATAACAACGTACCATTTTTATTAATTTCCCAACGTCGTTCCCACGTTGGCTTGCACGACGTACATATACTTGAACTAGCCCGACGTCTACCCGTTGTCCGAATAGGATACGTCTCACTGATAATCCCTAAATTAACGTTCAGTTATATTTTGTTGTATTTTATGTTCATATTTATAACCTAATTTACGTATCTCTATTTATGTCCGTAAATACAACCCATTAAGTAGCATTTGCGACCTAATGAACATCATGAACAGAACCTAATAAAAAGTTTTTGTAAACAAACTTAAATTTTTTATTATGCCTAAAAAACACTAAAAAGGCATTTAGGCATTCATCTACATTTTACAGAAAGAGGTCGAGGCTTTTGCAAAATAATAATAGTAGTAGTGATGTCTTGCCTCCACACGTAAATGCGTTTTATCCGGAAGAGATGCTGCATTACGCTGGTGCATCTTAATTTCATTTTTTAGCTTAGGATACCAGCAGACCCCATCCTCCTCCGACATGTGAGGTTAGGCTTAAAAAAGTGGCTGCCCATTTTTTTTTAACGAGAAAACAAAAACTAAAATATAGTTGCACAAATCCACAAATCACTGATACGCAAAATGCAAAGTGAGGTTACGTGGCGTACGTTGGAATTATATACGTCATAATACGATTGCCGGTCGTCCGGTTTGATGACTTCGGTCGTGTGAGACGACTAATGTTGGAGACCCGGTGGAATTGGTATATTGGTAGTTCATATTAAGTCGGACTCAGAAATCCGCCATTCTTAACACGTATCCGATTGTCAGCCATTTTAAAATCGTTTTTTGTTTTTAAAATTTATATTAACATTTCGATTTCTAGTAGAATAATATCGATAAGGTTGAGTTTGGGGGGAACCACAGTACAGTTTTATGATTAAACCAGCTAGAAAATAAAAAAAAAATTGTGAGTTACTTTTTTATAGATATTTTTATTTCATAAATCTACCTAATTTTGAAAGCGCTCGTTGTTTTCCGGAGTATTTTAATCAAATATATCAAGAAAGTGACTTCCGTTGACAAAACTGATGTCTGGATTAATGATTCAGAATTACTATAATACGAAATTAGATAGGCACTTATAGTTATATTCGAGGAGTGATTATGAATCCATTTGTAATTAGGTAGTTTGGTTAGGTTTTTATGTATTCTTGGTAGCGAATATGAAACCAAAAATAACGTAAGTGCTTAGCGACGAATTTTAAGTAACTAAAATCCAACGTAATATGACGTTGGTAATTGGTAGAATTACATTCCCTATTAGGTCAGATACCGACGTCGAGGCGACCCGAATCTGTATTCCCCATTTAGGTGCAAATAAGGGTCGTCAGGCGGTCGAACCGACGTTGGTACCCGACGTCGGGTTTATTGAACGCGACGTATATCCGACGTTAGATAACGTCCAAATGCTACTTGGGTGTCTATTGTCGTAATGTCATATTGACAGTTACATTTTGTGTACCAACGATTTGATGAACTGTTAGTACAGTCACATTCTTGCAAGTAGAGTTATGCAGAGTAGATTTTAACAACGCAAAACTTATTATATATTATAATGAAAGAGGCGATTTCCTCTCAAAGAAAAATAAAAGAGGCTTTTTTAATACCTACAATTTAAAAAAAAAATAACATACGTAAAAATTAAAAACAAATTAAAATATGATCATACAGAAAGTTTGAAGCTTTTTGTGTTTTTCCTTTTGAAGTAATTGTTATCACGTAGTAATTGTTAATTTTGAAGTTTAACTTGATATAATGTCATTTTAACAGTCAATGGTTTTTATATACGTGTCTGTTTAAAAAAAAAACTAAAGTGTTCTCGAATAGTTGCATTTATATATTTTAAATAGTTTTTTCTTTGTTCTTTGTGTTTTTTTTTTGCTTCCGACGACGGGAAGAGATATACTTCCCGAAACGTTAAGCATTTTTTGTCCGTTAGGCAAATTTGTTTATTAGTACACCACTGTTGACAACTAGTCTCCGTTGGATTAACAGTGTCTACAAAAAATAACTATTTTATTTCCACAAGAGCTAAAAACCGCACTAATAAAACCTATACATAAAAAAGGCGATCCCAAGTTAATAGATAATTACAGGCCAATTAGTCTTCTTCCGGGTTTTCAAAGCTCTTTCAGTTAGCAATGTTAAGTAGAATGATGTTTTTTATTAAAGAATGTAACTTGATACGCCAAAACCAACACGGGTATTTAAAAGGGAAATCTACTCAAACAGCAATTTTTGAATTTGTTCGGAGAGTTTTGGAACACATGGAGGTGGGGGAATTGGCACTAGGGATGTTTTTGGATCTCTCTAAAGCCTACGACTGTCTTGACCGAGAATTGCTCTTAAGAAAATTGGAACGATACGGATTTAGAGGGAAGTCTCTCGAGTGGCTACAGTCATATCTTAATAACAGAAAACAACAAGTTTCTATTACCAATGAAGGTAAAATATATAAATCCCAGATACGCACAAATAACATCGGTATAGCTCAGGGTAGTATATTGGGTCCAGTTTTGTTTTTATTATTCCTAAATGACTTAAATCTGGCAGTAAATGGACAAAACCAAAACATAATTAATTATGCTGATGATACCAATCTGTTAATTGGAAAAAAACACCTACCCGAATTAATTGACGAGAGCAAAATTTTATTAGATAATGTATCTAGATGGTTCAATGAAAATAATTTAATTCTGAATTCCGATAAAACAAATGTCATCATTTTTCGAACAAAATTGTCACGAACAAATAGACCACTTATATATGATTCGACTAAAAATATATTAATATCTGACCACACGAAATTTTTAGGAATAATAATTGATGAGCATTTAGATTGGAGTAATCATATAGAATATCTTTTGAAAAAGCTGGGTTCAGTGTGCTATGCAATTAGGGTAATAAGCAAATATATGGATGAGAGAACACTAAAAACACTGTATTATTCCAATTTTCAGTCCGTCATGAGCTATGGGATAATATTTTGGGGCAGCAACAGCAAAATACAACGACTGTTTGTAACACAAAAAAGGGTAATACGCACTGTAAGAAAAATGAATTTCAACGAATCGTGTAGAGGGATCTTTAAGAGTGAAAAAATTATGACAGTATATGCATTATATATTTATGAATGTTTAGTATATTTTTACATGAATAGAGAATGTTTTGAGAGTAACATAATACATCAGTACAATACTAGAAAGAATTTACTAAACTATCCCGCTCATAAACTTGCGATTACGGAAAAAAGCCCTTTGTATATGTGTTTAAAGTTTTATAATGAACTGCCCTTAACACTTAGACTCTGTGGAAAGTTAAGCGAATTTAAATTTAAGTTAAAAAATTATTTATTAAATATAGAGCCTTATAGCTTGCCAGAATTTTTTAATTTCAATGGTTAATTAGGATTAAGGAAATATTGTTGAATTATATCCAATATTGTAAATTTTAGGTTTATTTTTTTTCTATATATTTTCCCGTTTATGTAAGTAGACTTATCTAATTTTTGTAAAATATGTGTAATATGCTTTGGAATATTTATTTTGATGTTTGACGATATTTCTCTTTATGTTTTTTTTTTGTAACATAATTTGGAAATAAATAGATATTATTATTATTTTGTAGATTTTCTTACAGTGGCGAAATATCATACATTTTTGTTGGTTAGGAAAATTTATGTTCAAATGACACTAATTTATCTATTTTCATAAAATATTCCGTGGCTTGCTAAATTGTCAACAACATAATACACTTTGGCACAGTTACCTAACAAAATCTTGCAGAAACCATCCTTAGTTAAGGCGGATTTACACAAAGGCAACTAATGGCAACTAATCCTCGTGTAGCATAACCGCATGGAGCAAGTTGTCCTAATTATTCGAGAAGTCGCAAAGTTGTATACGTCTTCCGGAATTTTACCCTTCCCGTTCAGCCAGGTAAAATAGTATTTATATTATGCAGTGTGCTATGATACTTTGTGAAAAATTTGGTATATAAATTCAAAAACAGAATTTTATGGACCTTTTATTGATCAAAATATAAGAGGACATGCAATACGTAGGCCAAGAAAAAAATATTTTGTTGAAAACTATACCTGTACTGTACGAAATATAACGAGAAGTATAATTTCGTATTTTAAAAAAATAAAAAAAATAAAAAAGAAACTCAAATCAGAGTTTAAAAAACTATATCACAAATGAATTGGAGGAAATAATACGAAAAATGCATTTATCCTCACTTCAAGCTTTTTGTTTTTGTCTAAAAATTCAGAATATCTACTTCGTTTTATAAGATATTTCTTAATTTTTGGGGACCTAAAGTGAAACATTCCCATAAAATATTTAAAGAACAAACTGAAAATCAAAAACAGTATCCACGACAATTTTCTGTGGTAATTACGCCGGCTGTGGCAATAGACAAGGCTGAATCCATCATCGTCGTCTTGTACTATATCTCGCATCTGCCAACTGAATAGATTCCAACGAACTAGTCTTTTAATTAGGTCCTCTCAGTCCTTTCGCTCTCCGGGACTCTCCACTCCCGCCTAGCATTGGGCCACGATCGCGCTGGTCGATCCGTACGTAAGCTAGTATTTTATTTAGTTCCTCTAGTTCCGGATCCGATAGCATAGGGCTGGCACTTCCCACCTGTATAGAAACGGGCTACGATCGCGCTGGCCTCGATATCGTTTACCAGTCTCGATCCCGGAATAGGTCCTGAGGAACTAGTTCTTTAAGGAACCGGGAACTACGTCCTTTCATTCCGGGGTCGGAATAGTTCATTGGAAGTAGTTCGTTCACGAACTACACACCTCTATTGGCTCTGCCGGCCCAAGTTATCCCTGCTAATTTCCTAATATCATGCTCTCTAAGAGACTTAGATAGATTAGACTTAGATTCCTCGTATGTACCATGCTGTAATTTTTATGGTCCATCAGTGTCATGTCCATTGCCACTTGAGAAATTTGATTCTGCGGATGACATCTATTACCTGTGTTTTTTGTTGTATCCGTTCTATCATTTTACGGTCTTTCTTGGTTATTTCCAGTATATTTCGTTCCATTGATAATAGCTGTTTATGTAACAAGTTGCGAAATGAATGTGTTTTAAGCACGGCACGCAAAATTGTCCAACGAGGCGAAAGCCGAGTTGGACAGTGCGTCGAGAGATAATTTGTGAAAGCGGATAATTTGAGATTTTCATGCTATTATTATTATTTATTTTTAAACATTTTTTAAAATGTTCTGGTAATCGGTTTCTAAGGCATTGTTTATGAATTGTTTAATGACAAAGTTCTGCCAGGTTCAAACGTCGCCGTATTTCCTACAAAGTTTTGTGAAAAAATGAGTGATAATGACGAGTCTTTGGATATTCAACAAGCTGCTGAAACTGCGCTATCTACGTTAGTGCCTGAGAAGTCGATAAACTTGTACGAGACCACCTACAACAACTTTGAGACCTGGGTCAAAGAACGTGTTGAGAATTTCACAGAACAGTTATTGCTAGCCTATTTCCTAAAGTTATCCACTACCTTAAAGCCGTCAACTCTGTGGAGTAAATATTAAATGCTCTCCGCACTATGCTTTACCTGAACGGAAACGTAGATATTAGCAAATTCACAAACCTTATTGCATTTTTAAAAAGAAAAGCTTCCGGATATCAGTCAGTGAAATCAAAAGTATTTACAAAACTGGAAATAGAACGCTTTATGAAAGAAGCCGATGACAAAGAATTCCTGTTAGCTAAAGTTGTCTTAATCGCTGGAGTATTTGGAGCATGTAGGAGGGAAGAAATCACGTTTTTGACCGTAGATGCCATGAAAGATTGTCAGTCATTTATTAGTGTGAAGATTCCGAATACAAAAACTCATTTACCAAGAGTGTTTACGATTACTGAGGGACCAATAGATGGTATTAATTTCTTACATGTATTTCGTAAGTACGCAAAACTTCGACCACTCAATGTGACAAAGCGATTTTTCTTGACGTATCGAAAAAATCGATCCTGTACCATGCCAGTTGGAATCAATACAATTGGGGTATGCCAAGAAAGATAGCGGAATTTCTTGGACTCTCCAACACCATTGAATACACTGTTGGACATAACAGTTTTAAAGCGATATGTAGGTTGGCGATTAAGCTCGGTTGCCGAAGGTTACGAAAACCGAAATAGCAAAAAGAATGATGGGACAGAAAGATACGCCGAATAAGAAATTAAAAGCAGTTCACGTAGAAGCAGAATCTACCCGCATTGCCAGAACAAGAAATTTACTTATCCCGACTCCTACAACTTGCATTTTTCTTAGAGACGAAAAGTTGGATGCCTCTTGTATTCACTTTAATAATTTAAATAATTGTACCTTTAAGATTTATAATAAATAAATATTTTCATTGTTTCTTGCGTTTCATTTTTTACTTTTAGGCACTAGTGCCTAAACAAGTGTCACCTTTAGATACTAGTGCCTTAAAGATTGTCATTTTGAATCTCTAATAAATATCAAAAACTGTCAATTTCGAAACGCTTTCACAAAAACATTATTTTTCAGTTTCTAAATAATATAATCATACTAATGCGAGTTCAGAATTAAAATGATCCCGCAATAAAATTTTATCTTTCCAGTTGTTCGTTTTTATTTTTAAAAGCAAATATCCCTTTATTATTTTCGATTTGACGAGATCGAAATAAAATAACTGTAATACCTCATCGATCCGAAACCCGTTCAAATAATACGTACACTTAGCTCTATTTTATTGTTAATAAAGGAGAGCGTATTTTCGAAATCGCCGCTAACAATAAATAAATAGTTCAAATATTATTGCAATAAAAAATAAACATGTTCGTTTCCGCGAGAGGTATATGTGCCGAAATTAAATCGAATATGTTCGTGCTAACATCTGTATAACCATAGAATAAAATAAACCAAACACATCGTTTTTATGTTTGGATTTCAACATTTTATTGTTTGTTAATTTTAAATGAAAACGTAGTTCAACGTAAAGCCGTGAACAAATTGCATTAAATGAATTAAAAGAAAATATTTGATGTTTTTAAAAAAATGTGATGTAAATGTTTTTTGAGAGTACATTAATTATTATCACGATAAGTCACTTACTTACTTACTTACTGCTATCACTCGCTGACGAGTATTTGACACACATCAGAGGATGGTTAAACTTTCTTGAGCTTTCCTGTAACTGAAAAGCCCGATACGTGTTGTTATCTCTCTTCCGCACTCCGGACATTCAAAAATCTCATTATTTTGTTACCTCTTTACTTTTCGGTTGTCGTTGTTAACTGAGTCTACAATTCTTCTCCGTTGCGTTCTATTGTGCGCAGCTTCCTCCCACTGATGCTGCATACTTATCCCCATTAAGTTTTCATGGAAAATATCTTTATATCTTCTGAGTTGTCCACCGGTTGCCTTTTCTTGCAGTTCTTTTACAGCCTCGAACAATTTACGATAATCGTGATGCGTGGCGTACTCTTGAATCTGATTCGCTTTTTGTGACCACCAGTTATCCTTTACTTGGCGCAGTTCTCTTCGAAGCGTGTTGTTGGCTGATTTAAAGTTATCTACCAGTCTTGGATTATGTGGATTTGCAGTGACTGCTTGATGTGCTCTATGCTTTTGTTCCAACAAAGCCTGTATATGCGGTTGATTTTCGTTAAACCAGTCTGGTTGTTTCTTTTTGTTTGACTTTCCCAGTACTGCTTCGCTGGTTTTATGAATTGCATCCCTTAATTGTGTCCAGCCTTGTTCAGCTTCCAATAGTGAGATTGAAGTTATCGGTGGAAGTGATTCTTTGATGGCTTCCCGGAGGGCGTTAGCGGTATTTTTGTTCTCTAGACCCCGTACGTTCAATCTGGTCATGTTGTTTTGCTTTTTGCTGTGTGGATGTTTGGGTTTTAACTGGATTTTCATTTTTGAAATTAAAAGTCGGTGGTCAGTGCCGCATTTGGCATCTATTCTGGCTTTTGTGAGCCTAACATCTTTTAGATGCGTCCTTCGAACGATTATGTGGTCCAATTGATGCCAGTGGCCTGATCTAGGATGTTTCCAGGTACCTTTAAAGTTGTCCTTCAACATGAACCACGTATTGGTGATGCAAAGATTATACTCTGCGCATGTTGTTAATAAGCGTTCACCATTACTATTTACGTTTCCTATTCCATGTTTTCCCAATACGTCAGGTCATATTTCCTGTTATTTGCCAACACGGGCATTAAAGTCACCTAGCAAGATGATTCGTTCGTGCTTTGGAATTCGTTGAAGGGCATTTTGTAAAGCTTGGTAAAATTTATCCTTATCTTCAATTTTAGCGTCAAGAGTGGGAGCGTAGGCACTAATGATGTTGACGTAAGTTTTGTCTGATATGGGGTACCTTAGGGTCATAAGACGTTCGGAGACACCAATAGGTATTTCTGTTAACTTGGTGGCGATTTCGTTTTTGATCGCAATGCCTACGCCATGAATTCTCCTGTGTGTTGCGGGGTGGCCTTTCCAAAAGAAGGTGTAATGCTCCTCAGTGAGACTACCTTCATCCGCAAAGCGTGTTTCGCTTAGAGCGGCAACATCTATATTTAATCGGTGGAGTTCCTGTGAGACCAGTGCTGTTCTTCTCTCTGGTAGACAATTCCTAGTTCTTCTCTCATAAACGTAGATTAGAACAATATCACAAAAAAAAATATTTTTTGAAAACAAATTGGATAAGAAAATGGCCGCTAATGGTGTTTTTAACTATTCGTTTATGAAGTTAGATTTTCCATAATTTTAAAACCTTAAGGTCCGCTTTCTTTGTATGAGGTTAAGATTTCTTTAAATTAATAACCTCAAAGGTCAAGATTTCTTGCTTAAGGTATTTTTCCTTCGAGATGTAAGTTAAAAAGTGGGCTATATTACGTCGAACCTCATTTCTCGAAGCCCTGATATGGTGTATAATTCTGTGGAGTCAACGTTCATGGACGTTGACTTTTTTGGCATTGCTGGCAATTTGCCAGGTCGTCTTGAACTCGTGTTCTCCGGACTTTTCACTATTAACATAATCACTTTTAATTGACTAAAGTTATTGAAAATGGCCAAGGCAAAATCCGATTATGTTTACGGACTTTGTGGGCAAGATACATTCTGTCAACTGATAATGCCGTAATAATCCCTCGAAAACTTTTTTAAACGGAAATCACCCCGAGGAAATTAAAAAAGGTAATTTTTAACTTGCCGTATGTCGGACTTTCTTCCAAGTCAAAAAACTAAGTTACTTTTACCTTTGAAGCATAATAGCGACTTATGAGGTCGAAATAAATTAAATTTTCAACCTTATTTGAACTCCTCCAAATAAGGTCTCATTTAATGTTATTAACGACTAAATTTTAACCTAACTTGAAAACCAAACAATGCCTTCGACCCCCGATACAAATTTGAGGTTATAATAAAGTAACATTTGACCTACTTTACGTCCCTGTAGTCTTAATGCCCTCAATAGGTTATCAGTAACTAGATTTTAACAATGCCAGCTAACTCCAACGTTGCTACTTTTCAAAGGCATAATTTTAGGTTATTATTAACTAGTTTATGACCTCATTTTTAGATTTCGCGCACTTTATTACCTACAAGAAATTTATTAAGTTAAGTATAAGTAAAATTCCACCAAATAGTGGTTAATTTTCCGTGGTTAACGGTTTTTTCTCTTTCCTATGCTACTTGGAATACTTACCTACTTAAAAAATAAGCTTCACAGAATGTAAAATAAACTCAATTTTTCTAAAAATATGTTTGTGGCGAAATCATTATAATTATTTTTAGGTTCCCTAATTTACTATAATACTTATATACGCCTAGATATATGTAGATTAATAGTAACAGCAATGTAGAAACTAGAAATATCGCATATTTTTTAATATAACTGATGTCTTCTAACCCAAACTTTACCTGAAAAAACACTTCCCGGCTATGTTTTTCTCCTCTACATTTACCCACTCCATTTCTCTTTAGCCGCAGGACAGCAATTGTCCTGGGATTCCGCATACGTGCTTCGTTTTCATATATTTACATGTCCGGTATCAACGGCTTTGTATATGATATATTAACGATGATTCGGATAAGCATATGGAACGATTTGTAATGCATATTTATACATTTGCTTAATATTTTGTTTCCATTATTACATTTTCGGATAGAATCTTCGGTATAACAAAAAAAATATGTACTAAATTGTAGATGATATATTAACAGAATGAGACACAGATAAGGGTACAAGTCTACTTTCATTAGATTATATTAAAGCATTTGGCACTTTAGGGCATGCCTTCTTATTAGTTAATTTTTATTAGTAGGGATTTTCCAAATTTCTATCGATTAAAAATATTTTCAATATGGCGGCACATCCGGAAATACCGGAACTTAACAGCAACTTTCTTATTTTAAATGGGTGCCCCCATTTTTTATTACATACTTCAATTATCTGTAAAATTTTATGAATTTTGATATTAAACATTCTATATCTAACATTAACCGTTTTTGAGAAAAAAACTTTTTAAAATTTTTGGACGAAAAACCTACCTGTCCTGTGTTTCCAAATTTTGGAAAAATTGGAAAATAAAAACCCACTTCTTTTATTTGACTAGTAAAAAGGCTTTTCAATTCCTTTCTTTTTGACTATACATGTTCCTATATGAGATATAAGAATGTTGCTGTCAACTTCCGGTATTTCCGAAAGTGGCGCCATATTGAAAAAAAAAATAATCGATAGATCTTGTTGTAAAACAGTGATGTACAAAAAATCTCCGATCTAGATATTGTAGTTGTCTAGAAACTTCTAATGCGTGCTCAGCCTGGGACACCCTGTATTTCTCTAGTAGATGCCAGTGTGTAGTTTTAGATAAGGTTCACCAGATGCTTTACCATTTTCTAGGGTTCTACTTAATGGTTTTATTTTGGGGAAATTTTTGTCCTTTATTTACACAGCCGATTTAACTAATACTGCTATTAATCCAGTAAAATTGTATCGCCGTATAGAGAGTGAAAATAAAAAAATTAATATTTTGAGCTGATTTTTTCAGAGTTTGTCAGCGACTGTCTTCTGAGTGTAATATTAACAAAATCGGAAATTTTCCCCTTGCGGTTTTTGAGCAATAGGGGTGTTTTTTTTTAAACTGTACTACAACAAAATAATTAGACGCAAATTGTACATAAGTTTATTATTTCCGGACTTAGCGGCCGTTTCATGAGCCCTTTGGGGTGGTTTTCAAAAAGTTTGTTTTACAGGAAATTGTATGAAAGTTGTTCATAATAAATGGACAAGCAACTTTTCCTCATGATTTTTTTTTGTAGCTTGATTATTTTTGGAGATAGGGTCCAGTTCATGAACAAATTAGGGTAGTTTTGAATGTTACTCTTTTTTCAGCAAATTCACCTTAGGAAACTCGTTCAAAATAATAGGTATGTGTACACCTTTGCCTTATGAACTATATTTTGACGACGACGACTTTACTTCATACGAAGCAACAAAAGAAACCAACAATAAATCTGAGGAGCCAACGCCAGGTCCATCACACAAAAGAAGACGATACAAATAAAAAAAATCATAATATTGAAAAAACTTGATGAATTCCATGTTTCGCTTTGGGGAAATAAATACATATCACAGAAAAGTTTGCATGTAATTTTAATATGAACACCTTTAAGTTGGTAAATTTGTAGAACTAAACAAAAATTATGAAACTACCCCAATTTGTTCATGAACTGGACGCTATCTCCAAAAATAATGAAGCTACAAAAAAAATCATGAGGAAAAGTTGCTTGTCCATTTATTATGAACAACGTTCATACGGGTCAATTTGCTGTAAATCAAACTTTTTGAAAACCACCCCAAAAGGCTCATGAACCGGCCGCTAAGTCCGGAAATAATAAACTTTTAAAAAAAATCATTAGGCGAACTTATAGAGAATGTTCTTCTGTACAATTTGCGTCTAATTATTTTGTTGTAGTACAGTTTAAAAAAAATACCCCTATTGCTCAGAAACCGCAAGGGGAAAATTTCCGGTTTTGTTAATTTTACACTCAGAAGACAGTCGCTGACAAACTCTGAAAAAATCAGCTTGCCCGTAATTTTTATTATTATCAAATGACAATTTTATTGGACTATATTGATTGTGAACTATGTGTATCAATTCGCCAATGAGACGTAATTATATGCAACTTACACAGCTGAAAATGCAGCTCTGTAAATTAGATATATTTGAGTTTGACACTGTTAGCAATAATATCAATTCTACTCTTGAAAAAATAAGTAAATACTCATTGAATCATGGTCTTCAGTTAAATTTTGGTGAAACTGAGCTTCATGAGTATGGAAAATGAAACTACATTGCTCTAAAATATATTTATGGCGAGATCATTATAACTATGTATACATTCCCTAATTTATTTGAGTTATTAAATTTGTATAAATATTTTAAGTAAGTCGTAACAAAAAAATTTTCAATTTTGCATATTTTTGCATATAGGAATATCGCATATTTTCTAATATAACTGACATTCTTTAAACATAAAAACTATACATGAAAAAGCACCTCCCCGTCCTGTTTTCCTCTTCCGCATTCGCCCAGTCCATTTCTTTTTAGCCGTAGGACAGCAATTGTCCTGGGATTCCGCCGCCGTGCCTCGTTTTCATATATTTACATGGGCCCGTATCAGCGGTCTCGCATATGATATATTAACGATGGAACGGGGTGCAGGAGTTGCGGGATTCGTAGTGCGCTTTCTGCCCTGTTTAATATTCTGGATGTGGGTGCCGGTGTCGATTTGGCTCGCGACGACTCGCTCTGTGGATTCTGCAGTGTGCTTTGCCGGTGGAATTTATTTAGTAGCAGCCAGAGAGTGAACTGATTATATTATTCGGATAAATATGTGGGCGATTCAGGTTGAATATTTTGGTGTTGGTTCACTCACATTTTATACGTATTCTTATTAGTGGAGTGCTTTAAGCCCTTATGAGATACTAACCTCGGAATTCATTTACTGTGAACGAATTTTTATAAAACTTTTTGCATTGTATTGTTAATAAGATATATTACAAAGTTTACCTATTTAAATTCGTTGCTTTCACTTTAGTATTTAAATAACCACACACATATACAAATGCATACATACAAGATGGCTCCGTTTTCCGGAAAAGCTCAGGATTCCTATTTGAGATTTTCGCTCCAAACCTTTTACAAAATATATGTTTAATAGTAGTTCACATTTCAAAAATATTTCTATAGATATCAATATATAGAGTCAAATATATATCATTTATTTATTCGACTGATTTCTTTCGAAAATCGACAACTATGAAACTATGAACCCTTCCTGGATACAAACGGTACATTGTGAGACAGGAAATTGTAGAGACAAACAAGCCCTTTAACATGTAATACAACATTTTAATGAACAGTGCTTTACATAAAATCAATAAAATGAAAAATATACGAAATAATTCCGATTTCTTTCGAAAATCGACAACTATGAAACTATGAACCCTTCCAGGATACAAACGGTACATTGTGAGACTGGAAATTGTAGAGAGATACAAGCCCTATAACATAGGATACAACATTTTAATGAACAGTGCTTTACATAAAATCAATAAAATGAAAAATGTAGGAAATAATTCTGATTTCTTTCGAAAATCGACAACTATGAAACTATGAACTCTTCCTGGATGCAAACGGTACATTGTAAGACAGGAAATTGTAGAGAGAAACAAGCCCTATAACATAGGATACAACATTTTAATGAACAGTGCTTTCCATAAAATCAATAAAATGAAAAATATACGAAATAATTCTGATTTCTTCCGAAAATCGACAACTATAAAACTATGAACCCTTCCTGGATACAAACGGTACATTGTGAGACAGGAAATTGTAGAGAGAAACAAGCCCTTTAACATAGAATACAACATTTTAATGAACAGTGCTTTACATTAAATCAATAAAATGAAAAATATACGAAATAATTCTGATTTCTTTCGAATATCGACAACTATGAAACTATAAACCCTTCCTGGATACAAACGGTACATTATGAGACAGGAAATTGTAGAGAGAAACAAGCCCTTTAACATAGAATACAACATTTTAATGAACAGTGCTTTACATAAAATCAATAAAATGAAAAATATACGAAATAATTCTGATTTCTATCGAAAATTGACAACTATGAAACTATGAACCATTCCTGGATACAAACGGTACATTGTGAGACAGGAAATTGTAGAGAGAAACAAGCCCTATAACATAGTATATATCAATTTAATGAACAGTGCTTTACATAAAATAAATAAAATGAAAAATGTACGAAATAATTCTGATTTCTTTCGAAAATCGACAACTATGAAACTATAAACCCTTCCTGGATACAAACGGTACATTGTGAGACAGGAAATTGTAGAGAGATACAAGCCCTTTAACATAGAATACAACATTTTAATGAACAGTGCTTTTCATAAAATCAATAAAATTAAAAATATTCGAAATAATTCTGATTTCTTTCGAAAATCGACAACTATGAAACTATGAACCCTTCCTGGATACAAACGGTACATTGTGAGACAGGAAATTGTAAAGAGATACAAGCCCTATAACATAGGATACAACATTTTAATGAACAGTGCTTTACATAAAATCAATTAAATGAAAAATATAGGAAATAATTCTGATTTCTTTCGAAAATCGACAACTATGAAACTATGAACCCTTCCTGGATACAAACGGTACATTGTGAGACAGGAAATTGTAGAGAGAAACAAGCCCTATAACATAGGATACAACATTTTAATGAACAGTGCTTTGCATAAAATCAATAAAATGAAAAATATACGAAATAATTCTGATTTCTTTCGAAAATCGACAACTATGAAACTATGAACCCTTCCTGGATACAAACGGTACATTGTGAGACAGGAAATTGTAGAGAGAAACAAGCCCTATAACATAGGATACAACATTTTAATGAACAGTGCTTTGCATAAAATCAATAAAATGAAAAATATACGAAATAATTCTGATTTCTTTCGAATATCGACAACTATGAAACTATGAACTCTTCCTGGATACAAACGATGGTACAGATGGATACAAAAGATGGTACATTATGAGACAGGAAATTGTAGAGAGAAACAAGCCCTATAACAACATTTTAATGAACACTGCTTTACAGTGACTTTTAATTCTCCATATTAATTTTGCCTCACCCTGTATAACTTTTCGGCTCAAAATTTAATTTGGTTTAACATACAATGGTTACTGTAATTAAATATCAGGCTATACAAGGTCAACTAAAATTCAGGTAGCTGTTATTGAAATTTAAAACTCTTCATTTTCAAAAAATGTGAAATATGTCAAAATACTTACATTTTAGATATATGCCTCTTTAATAAAACTAACTTTTATTTTTCTCCTAGAATCCGAAAATCAATTAATATATAAGGTGTTCCATTACAAAAAACACAACTTTGATGTGTAAATATTTTTGGGGACACTCTGTATAAATGCTTTCAATTAACGCACATGTGCTCCCAAAATTTAATTTCGATATAAACTACTGTTCTCCTTGGAGCCTCCGCGTCGTATGAGAGGCGCCACCCGGCATAATCGCTAATGTTCTTGAGAGGTAGCGAGCTTTTCACTATGTATTTATTACGTTGTAAAGTAAAATATAAATAATAATCGGGGTATCTCACACCGCACATTAGCGGTTAAAGGTTAATTATTCCCGAATAAATAGATGTCCAACTTCGCAAACAGATGACCGTCCAACTCGCCCAGGTCGTTCCTTGCCAACTTATCGCCTTGTCCAAAACTAAAACGACTCTCCGGCCGGCATGTTGCCGTGTTGTAGTCGACACGTAATGTAAACAAATCGCGCTCGGACATCGACGAAATCCCATAAGGACCCGGAAGTTTCTCGGCTGGCTTGTTGATTTAGGCCGGCGACGACAGCGCTTGCTATGGCCCTGTGGTGGCCAGGCGAATTAAACGGAAGACTTTGAGAAAAATTAAGGAGCAAACAAGACCGAAGAACGCTTGAGGGGTTTCTGGAAAGTGCGAGTTAGAGTGTTATTCAAGTTGTTATTTTAAACAGATAAATGAAAAGATAATAAGATCATTAACAATTGGTTTTTATATACCGTGCTGGCAACTGTTACTTTTGGGTCGGCATTTACATGTGTGGAAGTAAATCGCATAGGGATCTTATTGAGTCGGAGTGAGAGAAATGCGACTGTGTGCTGTTGCGGCGTTGCCGATACGCCCTTCCCTATCAAGTAAAGTAAAATCACGATCGCAAACCGATTATTTTTAAAAGACTTTTTTTTCAAGAGATAACTAGATAAAATCATTAGACATGTTTCTGAGCATCTGAAATGGAATTATAAGGATATCGTTAGGGTGTCATTTTTTTATAACGAGAAAACGTCAGTAATCGCGATAATTTAAAAACTCAACTTTTTAACACATAACAGGCCATAACTCAAGAACCACTTTAGATATTGAAACTTTTTTTTATTTTCAAGATCGGATATTTTACAACATGTTTACATAAGAAAAATTCGATAAAGTTGTTTTTTCCATTCAAAAATTGTAAACAATCCAACCATTTACTTTTAGAGCATAGCAATTTTCAGCAATCGTGTAATTTTTTTATTGATAAAGATTTTCACTTACTGTCTACAAAGAAAATACAGCAGAAATATTAACAAAGTTCTTGAAAAAACTACAGTCTATTATTTCTAATAGATTTCGAGATATCGATTTTTGAATTCAGAGTACTAATAGCGCGACCACTATCGAACACCCACTCAATTTCACTTATTTTTATCAAAAATGCTAGTGTTTCTAGCTTGCACTTAAAAAAAATCAAGCTATAGGGAAAATTACAACGACTCGTTAATAAATAAACAAATTAAGTATCACGAGACGTAATAAAATCGTGAAGCTGAACGCATGACGTACACCTTTCCCTAGAACTTTAAGTACTGACAGAGGTATTGATTGGGTCGACCGGTCAACTGCGACAAATCTGCTATATCCCCTTCCACGTCTCCTAGTGCACAGTTTCTCGGTTTATTTCATACGTTTGGCAACGTGTTTACTGTCCTCTCTTTGTTCAGTACATTATAAACGCATTGTGCTCTTCTTACATACAGAAATCTCGACCCAAGACTAAGCTTCCAGCCCTTAGTATAAAAACCAGCCGTTATGTTTTAACAGCAGGATTACTGGACGTCGTTGCAGCCACCCTAACCCAAATAATTTTTAAATAAATATAATATTATTTTATATAATTTATAACAAATACACAGCTCGGGATCTCTACTACCAGAAATCAACAGAAGAATTAAGTTAGCATGAGTACATATGGAAGAAACTCAATCATATATAAATATAGAATGCCACTCTGTGTACTTCCAGTCATGACCTATGCGTGCGAAATGTGAACACTTTGAACGAAATATGCTGGGAATAACCAAGAGAGGCTATAAAGGAATAGAGTGGGTACGACAAAAGACCCAGGTAATTGATGTCATGGTATGGGCAGGACACCTTGCAAGAACAGATAACAGATGGAGCACAAAAATAAAAACATAGTACCCACGAGGAATTAAGGGACCTAGAAGGAGACCGAACCTGAGATGGGACCCATGACATTAGGAAATGAGCAGAGATAACTTGGACCCGCATAGCCAACAATAGACAACACTAGGCCCAACTACAAAGAGAGGAAAAAACTAGTAAGGGATGAAAAAAAGCTACTATGTAAGTGAGGCTATGCCATAATTAGAAATGGCTGAATAAGCTGAAAATGATGATGATGATGAATTTTTAAATAATATCTTCATTTTATTTAACTGTGCCATTTCTTTTTTAAATATTTATTTATTTCAAGACAAAAAACCGTAATTACCACGAAAAAGATTTATGTTTCACAAATTACATATTATGAATCGATTTCTAATTCCTTCTCGTCTTCATATAAAGTTAGCTACACAAATACAGTTTTTCCTTATCGACACCATTGCACAATCGACAGGATATTGTAAATGCGGATGATCCACACAGGGATTGAAGTTATATCTAAGTGCGCGATTTCTCTTTAAATTTACGTACCGTATCTTCAAACTCCTGATAAATTTCGCTTAAGCTTATATCGTGAATATATGAATTTTTTTAAAAAATCATACAGGGTGTTCCAAAAAGTTGGGTAATTGATTAACCACGATTCTGCTTAAACTGCTTGACGTAAGAAGCTTATTTTTGGCAAACGGATTTTTCGAAAGTCAAATTCCAATTGTTGCTTTGCTTTATCATCACCATTACAAATGATTAATTCGACGCGAACGAAGTCGCTGGTACACGCTAGTACAGAATATAAACGAAGTATTTTTTTATAATTAGAAGATCTTTAATTAACTTTAATATATTTTTATTTATATATAAAAAGCTTGTTTTAATTAAATTTTTAGACGAGTCCAGCTTTTGTGTATGCCTCTAAATAACAAAACGTTTTCATCTTCTCTTACACTTGAAAACAAAACGCCGTTTTCAATTTAGGTGCTACTTTTAACCCCTTCAGTGTCCATATTTGTTTCCCTTGTTTAATTGAATTGCGCTCCGAAATTCTACACAAAGCATTTCTGTTTATATTCTGTACTGATGAGTTTTTGTCTCTGTTTTTTAAGCGCAGCGCATTCAGTGTCGTTTAACTAGTTAATTTAAATTAAAAACATAGAAATAATAACTTAAGTGAGAGAAAAATAACCTGAACATAGATGTTTAAAAATATTTCCACATTCACAAAATTACGATGTTTAGTTTTTTTTTGGATAATGTCTAAAAATAGTATATTATTTTATTAGGAGTAAAAATGACACTTTTTGTGAGCGTGACATACAGACCAGCCACAAAAAGTCATTTTTACTCCGAATAGATCATGCTATTTTTTTTTTCAAAGCTACAAATATTTTTTAAACAATTTCAAACATTCCAAATAATATAAAAATATTTAAAAGTAATACTTTGTATGTAGTTCTATATCACGAAACTGATGTGGTTACGCTCTTTATACTTGACACTTAATGTCAGTTTAATAATATATTTTCGTACTTTTGTGCTCAGGCGTAAAAGTGCTTTACTTTTATGCCTAGGTGTTAAAATGACTTTTTTATATTGTAAATCACGTCGCAAAAATCAATACTTTTGTGACGTTTAAAAAAAAAAGTCACCACATACAGGGTGTCCCAATATTGCGTGGACATTGAACTACTAAGTATTTTTGGAATACAAATAAGTTCATTGGACACAATTTATCTTGATACAAAAGTGCTTTGTTTATCCATTAAAGGGCATCTAAACTTTAAAAAATGTTTCCATTAGTATTTATGTAGGGATGGGGTAATTTCGAGGGGCTAACAACTGGGACAAAATATGTACATGTATTGCGCATTACATGCTTTACTAAAAGTAATACCGCTAATTCCAATAGAATGCCACTAATTACTTCGTAATGCGACATTTGTAGCGTTTTTTTTTTAAACAACTACCGAACGGCAGCTTTTCATCGGAGAGCAGTCGTGGATAAGGTATTTCACTGGAAAGAAAACTAATTAATAACAATAAACCAAAGAAATAGATATGGGGCGCCAGGCATGTACAGAGAAAGAAAACACAGTTGTATAATACTTAAAACTAATGAGTATATTTATTCATGATGAATTCTGATGGTAAATAGCATTGTACAATTTTAATAATTATTATAGTGGTTGTTTGTTGAGTAAAACTATGTATGTAAATAATATTAAATATGTTCTATGAGAAGACTATGAAAAAATACAATGCGTGTAACGTTATAGAAAATATAAGAAAAGTAGCATTACTTTATTTAAATTGTTAAATGTTATGCGGTGTTAAATCTGATGTGTTGCAACCTGTAGATTCTAGAATCTATGTCTCGTTATTCATCTGTTAATATAGCGCAATAATAATATCTATAGAAAGTAATACTATTACAAGGCCTAATATAATGAAACCTAAAATCTAAATCACATTGTAACTACTGAATCGACATAAATGTTCTTAATAATCTAACCACTAAATATAGTCTGCACGATATTATTTAAAATGTACGTTACTGTTTAAGACTGAAAATATAGAAAATCTAAAACATAAAAACTAGAATGTAAATCTACACTTAGCTGTTCTTTATGTAATCTTGCTTCAAACAGTAGCAGCGTGAGGTGGTCTCGCATCTCTGTACTCAGCTATCCAATACAACCAAAGGGGCCAGAATGAGACACCATAAATTGGTACAGCCGTAACTAACTAACTTACAGCTGGGAACGAAGCAGCATGGGACTCAAGCTACATCCACGCTGTGGCACTTATATGTAAGAAAAAATCGTTCTTACTGGGGACACTCGTCCACAGAACATCCGTACATAAGATAATGTCCATACATAAGACACTACCCGTACCTTGGACACAGTCCGTACCTTGGACACAGTCCGTACCTTGGACCCTAAAAATATGAAACTCTTGTTTAAAACCAAACAAGGTCTAATAAACAAAATAAACCTACCTCGAAATACTTCCGAGGGCTCAATAAATAATAAACAACCTGTCCTTTCTTCCATGTGACATTCTGGAGGACAAAAGAAAAGGGACGCCAACGTGCCAGCAAAATACAAATACAAGTTGGGACATCCGTAACTCTACCCTAAAAATATTCAATAATAATATCGAATCTATAAAAGGTAATAACTCATCTTTACCTGTAGCCTCGAAATAGCAGCTGATTCAAATTATACAGCAAGATTTAAATAATCACCGTTTCTAAAAGCTGGGATACAACAGAGCGTCAAAACAAAGTGAGGTTAAGCACGGAGAGAGTTGACAGAAGCGATGTTGACAGCGCCTCCTCAGAGCGATAACAGGGTTGTGTCGAACGATAACAGGGTTGGCGACTAGGGAACGTAAAAATTACGCGTCAAATAAACTATCCGGCCTGAACGAGAGGGAATCCGGTGGTGATAGGCCAGACATCATATATTATATATAAAAAAAGACATGTAACGAACTAAAAACGTTACACATTTTTGGTAGTAATCCCAACTGATTCAATTTGGTAGTAATCCCACCATTTAGTTGAACTGTATGCTGGGAATGCCAATGTAATACTGCGTAATTCCGGTAATGCCATCATAATGCAATGAAATTTCATGTAATACCAGTAATGCCATTATCTTCGTACATAAACAAAACTAGTAGGATCAGTCTGTAGGTATATTTGCAGATAATCTATTTAATACAAAAATTATTACTACTTAAGTATACCTATTTAAAATTGGGAGTGGATATATTAGTATCTTGAAAACTATAAGAGATGATTAAATAGGGGAAGTTTTAGAGAATTTTCTTTGTAACTGAGTGCCATATAGTTTGCGCCTTTATCTCGTTTGGTTTTTGATATTACATATTTTGAAAAAACTAAAATGACGCATTTTTCGTAAATATTATGTAAAAATCAGAGGCTGTCAAAATCTGAAATAAAAAAACCGGTTTTGTATTTAAATAAAATCTGATTTCTTAAAGATATTCATTTTTATGTCAAAAGTTGACCACTAATTTGAAATTAAAAAATTAAAGAACTGTAGTGATCTTTGTGTTTCTAATCTTTTGATCTTTTATAGTTTTCAAGATACCAGTATATTCCCTTCCAATATTGGAGACACAGGTATTCTTAAAAATATTTTCCCACATGAATCAACACTCAAATCAACATTAATACTAATTTAGATTTTAAGATTTCTTACTGCTACACATTGTTTTCTTCACATCTTTGTTGAGTTTAGATTGCTAATTTGCAATTGCTAATTTATCTTGTCTCCGCAACTGAAATGGTCCTGTTCCAATGATTTTTATTGGTCCATAAAAATATAATTTTTGTCTACGGATTGGACATCATTGTCGTGGGGCCATATAAAATTATCTAAATCGGGTTTCAAAAATTTAATTATATATTCATGTTGATGTTCATTATTGGACATTTTTATAAGTCTACCGATATGCCAATTATCTTCATAAGCCACTGCATAATAACTTTCAGCCGGTAGTGTAATTTCTTTGTCTTTCTTATTGTCTTGTTCGGTTATTTCTTCAATATCGTCAAATTCTTCATTTTCAAACTCGCTTTCAGTTTCATAATCAGACCCCTCTGTTTCGTTTTCAGTTTCACTCACCTCCTCGCTCACCTCATTTTTATTTTTTTTTAAAGGTGCCTTTTTTATTGTTTTTATTTTTGCTTTGGTCTTAGAATTGCCCTTTGTTTTTCTGTTAGGACTCTTTTTCGTTTCTGAATCACTTTTCATACCTTTAAAGACGTAATAAACGATCAGACGAGAGACCACCTTTTTTGTCAGAAAAAAGCCAACATAGTGTCGATTTTCTAAGTTTCATTATCTTACCTTTACTAACACATTGAAAAACCTAATGTCATCATTATTCCCTTTTCCTGAATAATCTATAATGTTGATACTCTCAAAATCTAGAGTGGACTCCGCAGTCGAGGATAACTGATTGGAAATAACTTGAAGATTCTGATGTATATCTTCAGAGACTTGACATGAATGCGGCGTAATTCATATGTAATGCCTTGCAATATTATCTTAATACCTTGTAATACCACGGTAATCCCTTATAATGCCATCGTAATTCCTGTAATGCCGAGTAATGTCACGTAATGCCAACTTAATTCCGGTAATGCGCACATAATGCGTGGTAATGCCACATAATTTGTACATGTATTACCAACAGTTGTTAGCCCCTCGGGTAATTTTCACTCTTCCCGTACTTTTTGTTTTTTTTTGTGAAACACAAACGGACAAACTTTTTGAAGCACTTTTGTATAGAGTTAATTTGTATCCAATAAACTTGCTTTGATTCCAAAAATATGTGGTAGTTATATATCCAGGGACTTTTGGGACGGCCCTGTATATCTCAAATTCCGAACAGAGATAAAAAAATTCTGAACATGTTTACGCTTAAATAATTTTTCATACTTTTTCATGTATCACCACTTGCAGCATGTAATCAGAGTTTACAAGAGAAAGGGATATTTTTTCTGTGTATTATTTCAATGAAAAAGACATATGAAAATACAATAATTTGATAAAACAAAAAAATCTTAATAATATTGCATTTCATATCTTTTTACCGTTGTTTGATCTATTTACTTGGCGTATATTCCAACCTGTACTTAAAGAATTGTTAATTTAATGTCCGAAAAGTTTGTATAGCCCAGTTACACAAAGTTCAAACAGCTATCCTTTATCCCAGGATTAATTATTCAGAATGAAAGAACCGGGTTAATTTCTTACCTTTTGTCGTTCTTTAAAATTATCTAAGGTAGACATTTTCCTTTTTAAATAATAAAATTAGATAACGTCGTTTTTGCAAGGGAAGAAAAATCAGATAATGCTCTTTATAGAGATATCTTTTAATATCATATTTTAAATAAGATTTTATTTTATGATTATTTTAATAAATATAAGAATTATTTTTATAAAAATGTTTTACCTAGAATTATTGTTTTAAAGTAAGTAGTATAAGCAAAATAAAATATTAATTCACCACAATACACCAAAATACTTTACTTTACAGACAAGTAAATTAGAAAAATGTTTATCGATACAATAATTAGAAAACGTACGTATAAGTTTGCGATTTGTAAAAATTCGACTTTTCAAGTGGAGAAAGATACGTCAAAATATTTTTCAATACCGTTTGGTAGAAAGTTATCCCCTGGTTTAAAAAGAATTTTTAAGAATGTCAATTATAAACTTGTGTATAGTGGTAATAATAAATTAACAACAATTATAAGGTAATACTAAAGATAAAACACCTCCACTGGAAAGGTCAGGTATTTATGAAATTTCGTGTAGAGATTGTAATCAGAAACAAGTTGGGCAAACTAGAAGATCAATATTAACTAGATTTAAAGAACATGTAGCTCAGGTAAGACCGGATAAATCTTGAGTTGCTCAATATATTGTTCATAAAGAACATTGCATAGATATTAATAATTTAAAATTAATTAAACAGGTTTCAAATTACAGGCAATTAGATGCATATGAGAGCGGCAAAATTAATAAATGTAAAGATAGTATGAACGGAGACAACGGTCTTATTGCTTCCAGTTCACTAATCATATTGCTCTAGTTTCGGTAATTAAATGCTACGCTCGGTTGGTTTTGACTCGTTTGGCCTAGTGCTGTGCAGGTAGGAACGTGCCTCAGGGAACGTGCCCATGTTCCGGGAATGTTCCGGGAACGTTCCTGGGAAAGTGACTGAAATTCGGGAAAGTTGTATTTTGATGCGAGTTGGAATATTCCTCCGAACATTCCCCACTTTTCGGGAACTTTTCTTAAATTTAGGGAAAGTAATCAAAACATTGGAAAAGTTGTGAACAGGCCACGCCTAGCTAGGTTATAAACAGGGCCGTTCCTGGCGAGCGTGCAGTGCGTGCACGCACGTAGGCGAAATATTTTGGGGGCGCAAAATCAAAGGGTCAATCAGTACTTTGTAACAAAAACCGATACGCTTTCTTGCCAATAAACAAATACTTAAACCATCATAGGATAAAGTATGCTTAGCGTCTTCCCATGACATAGATATACTTCCCATACATGATGTAAATCAGGATTGATTGATCTATTCCATTAGTTTCGGTCACTTCTTGTTTCACCGGAAATAACTAAAATTTTAGATTTTTAAATGGTACCCGCAGCGTTTTCTACTTAATTTGATAGAAATGACATTCTCAATAGAATGACATATCATATTTCTTTAAAAAAAAATATTTGAAATTTTAGTCTAGAACCAATTTAGGTGGTTAAGCCACTTTTGGAAAATACCCGGTATGGCTCTAAAAACATTAACGTAACTTAAATATCGCTATTTAACTTTCGTATTATTTATCATTATTTCACCCGTCTCGTAAGAAAATCTATCGGTTAAATTAAACTTAAATTACGCATTAGAATTTATACCGAACAGGAAGTAATTAGAGCAATAGTTTAAATGAATACATCGCTAATTGTAATTTAAGGAAATGAGAAATACACTAAATGAATAGATTTAAATGCGACATTTTAACATTTTAAATTAGATTTAAAACCGAATGCATTAATCGAATTGTCGATCGAAAAAGTTCCTTTAAAGAAAAGTACGCCGGTTTAAATTAAACTTTAAATTGAAAATGTCTAGGTAAGAATATTTAATATAGAGACTAAGGTTTGCCTTAAATTTTTACAGTATTTTGGTTTTGTTGAAAACTTCAATGACTTTAATCTCTATCCGGAATCTATTTTAACCATATCGATTGTGTATAATATTAATATAATTAATCTACGACAATGTCATTATGACACATTTAACATTGTCATTTGGATGTCATTATGGCTTTCATAATAACACGCAAATTTTAAAATAAGAAACAAGCAAAAAAGGTACTTAAATACGTTTATTTATTGTAAACATTAATTATAATATCAGTACAATTTGGTTAAATTAATTCCAGACGGTGACAGGTGAGTTGAATTTTTAGAAAGTAAATTTATTTCCTGAGTGCTTGAACTTGTTGAAGACCCTTCATTACCAGAAATGTTACCCAAAATATTACATGACACTTTTTTCTTATTTTCTTTGGAATTTTCTATATAGCTCTCTGCCACTGTGTTAGAGCGCCAACCACCATGTCTTTTAACAGTTAATAAATCCACTCCTGAATCAGCAAGCAACGACGCAGACGATCTACGGAAACAATGTCCAGTGTATTGTTGTGGATTTGGAAGACTTAGAAACAATGATATTTTATAATTTTCCATAAAGTATTAATGCCAACGGGTTGCTTAATACATTTTCCATTTCTGTACCTCACAAAAAATCGAATATGCTCTGTGTTGCTTGGCCGCATAGCTGTCTATCTTCGAACCATTTCCACCATATTTATTCCTTCAACATTCCCTTTCGTTATAAAAAAAATCTCGTGATATCTTTGTTTTCGTAAATGGAATAATGACATGAATGCATTGTCCTTCATCTTTAACATTTTGCAGCTGCAGATTTGTCAACTCGATACGCCGGCAGGCTCCCACAAATCCCACTATCAATGAAACTTTTGTCAGGAAATAAGTTTTACCATCGGTTTCCAACAAAAAACGAGTTTTGTCTTCTTTTCTTAAAGTTCTCGATTTTTTTGACTGAAATCCTTCCGATTTTCTTTTAAGAAATGCAATTAGATGGACGTACTTACTAATATCTGTATTTTTCTTCACTGATATAACTGAACGTAGCATGGAATAATATACCCAAAGTGATGAAGCCTTCCTATGTTTTGAAAGATATTCAAAATATGCCAGGAGACCAAAAAATAAGCCCTTAATTACCTTATTTTTACAACACGGTATCAGTAGCCCTCTTGATTATGCCCATTCTAACCGAAAAATAGGATAGAAACAGTTAGTTTATTTTAAAATCGACTATATACCCGAATATCATAATATCAGATGTATTAATAACTAATAATTAAGATATTAATAATAGTGAACAAGAAACGATGATTCAGTAAAGTCATGGTAGGCTTTGGAAAAAAGTTGCTTTTCGCGTAATAGTATAAACGTCAAATTGTTGTTAGATCAACATTTTGATAGTCTTGGCAGCGTTTTTTTTATCTTTTAAATGCTTTTTCAAAATGCCTTTATTATTGGAAGTAGTGGCATTTTGGTGAAAGTGGTTTAGTGAAGTTGTTGGCATTTTGAAAAAGCAATCAAAGGATAAAAAACGCTGCTAAGACTATCAAAATGTTGATCTAATAATAATTTGACGTTTATACTGTTACGTCAAAAGCAACTTTTTTCCAAAGCCTACCATGACTTCACTGAATCATCATTTCTTGATCACTATTATTAATATCTTAATTATTTGTATTTATACATCTGATATTATGATATTCGGGTATATCGTCGATTTTAAAATAAACTAACTGTTTTTATCTTATTTTTAGGTTAGAATGGGTATAATCAAGAGAGCTACTAATACCGTGTTGTAAAAATAAGGTAATTAAGGGCTTATTTTTTGGTATTTATTATAATTTTGCTAATATCTTCGGTTTGAGAGAAGATAACGGTGCGGTTTTTGCTGACTTTTTAAGCTTTTACTACTATTTACTATCAGCTAAAATTACATATACTATTGCATTTATTTTTTTTTGAAAAAATGCGCAATGTTTGTTAAATTGTAAGACAACGTCCCCTAGCGTCTGCGTTCAAAGGCTTATTATTATTGTGGTACAATATAAAGTATCCAGTCCAGAGTTATTAATATTCAAATAAAAACAGATCTAACCTCCCCCCACCATTTTATTATGGTAAATAGGGGAAAATGACTCTAAAAAAGATATTCAAAATTTGTAAGCAATTTTTCAAAGATTATGAAGCTATTACTTATAGTACACCTTATCTAGGCAAAATTGTGTAAAAACTCAATTTTCTTATTTTTTGTTGCAGTTGCGCCCCCTAGTGGTCGTTCTACAAACTTGAAAATAATTTCCAGCAATTTTCCATAGCCTTTTTAGTTATAAATATTTTTTTCCGCAACCGCTACGGCTAATACTTTCCGAGATACAGCCGAGAGCTATTATTAGTGGGACACCCTGTACAGGGTGGGTCAAATTCGACGCTTTTAAATGGAAACACTCTTTTCTATAGCAGATAGACGAAAACTAATATCGGTGTCTGGAGCTCAATTTTCATCAAAAACATGATGGTGAAAACTCCACATCAATATCTGTTACCGTTTCGAAGTTACGGGGTGTTTTTCAAAAATGTGCATTTTTAACAAGTCGCTGTAACTTTTTTGCTATGGAAAATTTTGTATTTCTATGAAAACATTTCCAAATCACCTTTTTACGTAGAATTTAATGATATAAGTATAATTTTTTTAAAATTAATAATTTAAGAGTTATCAACAGAAAAATTGATTTTTTATTTGGGACACCCTCTATATTTTTAATTAACCGAAAAGAATTTAAAATTACCTTTCCAAAAATATAGCACACTTGATATTTTGTTATATTCTCCTTCGAAATACAGAATTTTTAAAAGTTCGCCACTTTTAACTAGTAGGCTTTGGACCCCTTATTGGTGATATGCCCTTAATGGAACTCGAAAACATATTTTTCCAGCAAGAAGAGGCACCGCCTCAGAACGCTGAAGTTATCAGCAAATTTTTGCAGTCAATTTTAAGAACAATTGATGAGCTAACCAAGATCCCAGCCGTTGGCCGTCGAGGCCACCTGACTTAGTGCCCATGGATCTAATCCTATGGATATATTTGCGGAAGAATAAAGGTTCCTTATTCTTCCGTATAATCTAGACAAGAATTAGAAATACTTAGCAGTTATGAGAGGGTATCTTTCACCCCCACTGAGTTAATGAATTCCGCGAGAAATGTTCAGAAACGGCCCCGTCTGTCCATAACAGAAGATGGTCGATATAACAGAAGACGGTCGAACACCTGCAGCAAAATCTCTTGTCTTGGTTTGCTATTTATTTTTATTGTCATCAGATATAGTTTAAACGTGTTGATGTTGGTTAAATATATTTTAAATTGTTATAAAATTCTGCATCTCTCATAGCAAATATTATTTTCGTTTTAATTGATGCTCACAGCTAGAATTTTTTTGCATTACAGCCGGTGCCATTCAAAGCCTACTTATTTAAAGTGGGCGAATTTTTCTATACTCTATATCTCGAAGAGGAATCGAGCAAAATATCAAGTGTGTTATATTTTTGGAAAGGTAATTTTAAATTATTTTCAATAAATTAAAAATATACAGGGTGTCTCATATAAAAATCAAATTTTCTGTTCATAAACCTTAAATTATTAATTTTAAAAAATTTATACTTAAACCATTAAATTCTACGTAAAAAGGTGCTTTGGAAATGTTTTCATAAAAATACAAAATTTTCCATAGCAAAAAAGTTACAGCGATTTGTTAAAAATGCATATTTTTGAAAAACACCCCGTAACTCCGAAACGGTAACAGATATCGATATGCGGTTTTCACCATCATGTTTTTGATAAAAATTGAACTCCAGACACCGATATTAGTTTTTGTCTATCTCCTATAGAAAAGGGTATTTCCATTTAAAAGCGTCGAATTTGACCCACCCTGTAAAAGTAAGAAGTTAGTTTTAATGCAAAATATAAACCACTGTTTCAAGAAAAAACATATATGAAGAAATTTGGATATTATCAATGATTTTCAACAGTTTAGAGTTACAGTTCAACGATCACCAACAGTTTATTATTTATTGTTAACAGATACTTACTATTTAAGAATAATGAAATAGAACATGGATGTAAAGAAAAATAAAATGGTAAACTTTCTGATTTTCAGTTAGTATACAGGTTAAGCTACAAAAACAGATACAATTACTTTTGTATGCCTCCAATTTACTGGCCTACTGCCCTAACCTAATTTATTTAGACCATTGATTACGTACCTTTGTAAGCACCCCTCCTTAAATTTAACAGTTATTAAACTTAGGGTTCTCTTTTATCCTCACTAATTGTCGGAAAATGACAAGGATCAGCTTAATCGTTTGCCTTTTCTTTCGTTCCGCGGCGATTTGCTTACAAATAGGGATTTTACTTTGTCGAAAAGAAGTAAAAAGCGCTGCTTGAAAGAGAACGATTCTTCTCAGGAAATTCTTGTTTTAAATGGTTCTTAAAGTTTACATTTTTAATCTAATTTCAGATTGTTATTGTTTACATCCAAATTAATAGTAAATGTTTTAAGTAGCTGGAGAACCAATAAAAATATAGCGAATTTATATTGTTATAAATTCGCTATATTTTTAATGGATTATTTATTAAATTGTTTATAATAATGTTAGTAGATGTGCAATTTAAAAATCACTTACACTTACTGTGTGTTATACACAGTGACCGTATAAATTAAAAAAAAAATAATAATTAATGTAAACATATATTTTTACGACAAATATTTGCATGTGAAACATGGACTGAACGGAAATGCAACGGAAAGTTCGAGGCTAGAGATTTGGGAAAGAAAAATACTGAGGAAGATTTTTGGAGGAAAGAAGATAGACAACATATAGGCCAGAAGAACAAATGAAGAATTAAAGTATCTATATCGGGCACCGAGTATTACGGTAGTAGCAAGAGCACAAAGACTGAGATGGCTGGGACAAATTGAAAGAATGGCTGAAGTAAGAATTCCTAGTATGATAATGAAACGTAAAATAAGTGGAAAGAGAAGGAGGGGTAGACCGAGAACCCTGTGGAAAAAGGATGTTGAAGAAGACTTGAGAAGGATAAGAGTGGATTGGTGGAGAATAAAAGCGAAATACAGAAACAAATGGGGAAAGATAACAAATCAAGCCATGAGCCTTTTAGGATTTTAGAGCTATTATATATATATAAACATATATTTTTACTTTATATTTTATAACTTTAATTTTTAACAGTTTATTTATATATTGTAGTTACCGATATAACGCCCTAATTGATGTCACACCTTGTGTGACATCCAATGGGCTGCTTTAAGCTGATCGAATATATCGACTTTTCTTAACGTATAACTCAAATTTCAACTTTAGTTATGCTCAATTTATGATTTTATGGTATTTAGAGTCAATTGGGCTGGTTTAGGTTTCTTAATCTCTTTATCTTAATGATGCCGACATTAGCGTCGACAAAGGCAATGCCAAAATTAGGAGCCGCAAATCAGACCAATTGACTTTGGAAAAACAATATGATCGAAAAAAACGGCGTCAGCGATGGCTATGAAATGAAGATGTCATTTTATATGTAGAATTATATGGGGAATGTCATCGACCAAACCAACCGGACGATTTTTCTACACATTTATTGTACCCTTCTGTACTTCCAAACTCTGTCAGTTACAATTGCTGCTGCTATTTTAAATTATTATTTTTTCTGCTTCTTTGCTTTTTATATGCATTGCCCATATTTATATAATCTTCATAATTTCTTTACAATACTCTGCCCATTTTTTCTTCTGTTTTCTGTTTTTCGGCAGGATCGCCATGTAATACTTTTATAATGTATTGGTTGAGTTCGAATCAAACACTTTAGTTCATGACAAAAATATGTTTATTAATGATTTTAATTACAGGCATTGACCGATGACTGGATCATAGATTCTGCTGCTATTGCCAAATATGTAATAAACCAATAATTAATGTTAGATACAGGGTGGTCTATACCATCATATTATAATATTATATATAGGGTGGTCTACCATGATATTACACTATACAAATGCTTTTTCAAAATCATATTTTTGTCCATTTTACACATATCTCTCAGTGTCATCAGTCCGTCTCATATCACCCCTATAACAAAAGTTATAGGGGTGAGCCACTTTTGAAAACACCGTTGTAGAATATACAGGGCGAGTTTTAAATATGTGCAAATATTTTTAGGGTGGTATATTTCGACCCCAGAAACACTTTGAAGTTTTTTCGCGAAATTTTTTTTTGAAAATGTGGAAAAAAGTTTTTTTTACATTTTAATTAAAAAACATAATTTCTTGTCAATATGGCAACATAGGTACTAGATTAAATTTACGTGAAAGAAAACCTAGAAAAGATTCAGTGGTTCTCAAAATTTACGCAACAAATCTTTGGAAATTTTCAAAGTGAAATAACTCGGTTATTTTGGACTTATTTGATAAAGGGTAAAATATTTGCATTTGTTTAAGACTGACCCTGTATGACCGGCTGTAGCGCAAGCAGTAGTGTGGTGATCTGCGGTGCGAGAGATGTGATGCTTTATTTATTTAAATAAAAATATTGATTTATCTAAATAGAGCGACCAGCGGGCCGCCACCTCAAAGAAGGCAATGAACCACCTTGAGCATATTTCCTTGTCAATAGTGTCGTTCGGATTCGGCGATAAACTGTAGGTCCCGTGTACTTGTGAAACACTGATGACACACATCACAAGTACATGCGAAAGGTAGCCGACGCTCTGTATACAGTATGGCACTGTAAGAAAAAGACTCACCCTGTATAAGAAACTAATTTATAAAGTTATTTTTATTTAAGAAAATAAGGTTTAATATTCTAAAAAAATGATTGAGTAATTTTGTGCAGCTAAACCAGGTAGTCATAGTACGACTTAACTAGTTATAAAAAGTTAAGAATAATTTAGTAGAAGGGTTTTCCATTCCAGAAATCTAAAGAAAATTGTTATTTCAATTATGTTAAACCCATTCTTATCTTCTAATTATTTTAAGGAAATAATTATGAAAGTATTTCCTTAAGTCTTCAATTCACTTTCACTTTACTCCAGCCGAATTATTTTTCGGCATTTAATAACACTTTTGAAAGTCTTTGGCGTAAAATTTTGGAGTTTTTAAGCTTTTAGACTCACTTTTATCTGTATTAATTGTGCGAAAATGACAGGGGTGCCGTTAATCGTCCGCCTTCCCTTTCATTCAGCGACTATTTGCTTACAAATAGCTCCGCCGAAGAAGAAGTAAAAAGCTCCGCCCGAGAACGAATGAGCTTTCTTAGAGAGCGCTTTTTATATAAATGTCTTCAAATCTCGCGTATTAAATTGGATTTAAGATTGTTACTATTTATCTTCATTCGCAGTCGTTTTATCATTTAAAGAGAATATAGCAAACGAGGTGGATAGGGGGAGAAAAAAGATATTTTAATACAGAACTTAAATTTGTTCTCTTTGGGAATATAAAGATTGACGAATAATCATTTTACAAGTTATTCTTTTTTCTTAATTTTCTTTTTTGACTATATTATTTTTAACAACATAAGCATTACAATAATTCTACTGTCACATGTAATCACTTTTAGAATCGATTGTGTAAAAAATAAATGTCCAATTTTTTTGCCGATCTGCGGAGCGAGAGGTACTGGGTTCGATCCCCAGCCAGTACGATTGCTTTATTTATTTAAAACAAAAATATTTATTTATCTAAATAGAGCGACCAGCGAGCCGCCGCGCCACCTCAAGAAAGGCAATGACAAGCTACTTTGAGTATATTTGCGCTAACAGCTTCTTAAACAGTGCCGTTTGGATTCGACGATTAACTGTAGGTCCTGTGTACTTGTGAAACATTGATGACACACATTACAAGTACATGCGAGAGATAGCCGATACTCTGTATAGAGTAAAGCACTGTAAAAATAATAATATAAGGAGATGACTATCATAACAGTAAGAATTATGAAATATATTTTTCTAACAAGTGGTCACTATTCGTAAGTCCGGTCTGCGACAACTTTTAAAAACTAAGTCTATGCTGCAAAATGCAACACCAAATCACCTAAATATACCAAAACATAAGTAATAATAAGATAAAGTAATAAGATTAGGATATGCGAATCGTAACACCATAAATTATGAAATACTGAAATTAGCTTACTTTTTATAAGTACGGACTGTAGTAACCTTAAAAACCTATGTCCATGCGGCAAAATAAAACACTAAATTGTCACAATACACCAAAACACTTTACTTTTAACACTGAATTTGCGTTTCGCTAAACATGTTTGCATAATCAGCAAATGATTAAAACTTAACTATTATTTAGAAATTGTGAGTTTATATAGGCACTCGATATGGTAATGCTGGGTAACACAGTTTATTATCAACACTATAAACAAGTTTATAATTGACATTCTTAAAAGTTCTCCTTTAGCTACAGGTTAAATCTTTATCCAAAGTTACTGAAACATAATTTAGCTTTATCCCCTTAAAAAGTTAAATGTTTATAGAAACTGTAAACTCGTATCTAATTGTTTTCTAATTATTTAATTAATGACGGAGGATATACATTATACTCCGTTCCTAATATTGTTTCTTTCTATTTCTTATTTAGGTTTCCATGATATATATTCCATTTTTACATACATCGGACATTTTTCTTTGTTTTGGTTTGGTTATTAAGAAACAAAATTAAATTAACAGATTTTGTATATGGTATTTATATTATATTATATTTTACCATGTGTATTGTTGTATCATAAAAATTATTTTTAGATATAAATAGGTTTTGATAACTTTATCTCCTCTTTTTGGGGCGTCTCACTTGGGTAAAAAATGTACATGTACTGCCAAAATATCATTTTACTGCCAAGCGACTGCTAATATTGCGAAGAAGATTGACTGACGGCCGTGTAATTATTATAGGCGACTGCCGTAAGACTGCCAATGGCTGTCAGCGACTGCCAAGAATATTTACAAATAATTCCAATAGCGAGACACCTCTCGCTCCTCTTAGAATCATTAAATATGATCAATTTTTGTTATTAAATATTTAAAAAAATATTATTGAATACCTGAATTAATGTATTTTTCTTTTTTTTAGGTAAGTGTCAAATAAATCAAGAAATTAAGCAGTAGTGAATATCCACGGGCACGCTAAAGAAATTATACAGGTAAATACATATTTAAAATCAGTTGTCATTTAAATTCATTAAATGATTCCTTATATAAATATCACACATATTTTACACTTAAATACAAACTTTAGTAAATAATTTTTTTAGCTTTTAGCCATATTAGACTAAAATAAAAACGTGGGGCCCCTCTGAAATCCTACCTATGGCAAAGCATATCTTTATACTTTGGTAGATCATGAGCTCGGCGTTCGCTGGTGAAGCCGTCACGGCTGGTTATTGATTGTCAAAATCTCCAGTTACGATTATAGTAAGTCGATGCAATCCACACTTAGTATAGAAGAAAGTATTACAGCAATAGTTAATGGGCCCCATGTTTTTATTTTAGTCTAATATGCCTTAAAGCTATATATTCTGCCTAGTACTAAAATATTTCTGAACTAGAAGTTCAAAATATCTAATTGTTATTATTATTTTTTCTAGTTTTCAGTGCACATAAGATAAAACCGTTTAACTTAAAAGTTTTTTTACCGATTTTTTATTTTCTAGTTTTCAGTATTTAACGGAAATGCTTACCGAATATTCCTCATTCTATTTAATTCATTTAGTGCATCATTATTACATGGTTTTTTACCTGATAATTTATTACAATCTAATTCCTCAATAGACCCTTCCAGAGACTTGACTCGACTTAGAGCCACGTATGCTTGCCCTTCCTCAAACAATTTTGAGCCCAAATACACTACTGCATGGTCGACTGTGCTGCCCTGCATTTTATGGACGGTGGATGCCCATGACAAAATTAAGGGTAACATCCTTCTTTCAGCCGTACCATAATTGAATTTTGCTGGAAACTGTATGGCTTTCGGGTATATAACGTGTATGCCGTCACTGCCAAAGTCAATCCAAACTGATGGTACATCTGTTTCGTACATTTGGGTTCGACGGAACTGAGGCCAAACAATTTCTGTAATGTGGCCTATAGCACCATTTACCAATCCTTTTGTAACGTCAATGTTGGACCGCAACATTACTTTTACTCCTACAAATATTTCAAGTACTGATGGTAAGCCTCCAGTCTTATTTATATCTGTTGGTATTATATTTGCTAAATTTAAATTATCTGTATTTCGTGTGGCGTCAATTAGTTGGTCCTGTGCTTTAATGGTATAAATTCGAGATACCTTATTCCGGAACAGATTTAAAACAGCAGCGTTGTGATTGTTTACTTGCTGATTAGTGGGGTATCCCTTAACGCTTTGTCTGTTGCAAACTAATCACTTGGGTTTTGAAGTTCCCACGAGTAATGGACATTTTAACGGTCGACCCCCCCCCAGAGGTTCAGTAGAGGGGCAAGGCTATAATATACAACAAGAGGCGCCCAATCTTGAGGGGAAAACGCTTGCGACATTACATTTTTAGCCAACCTAATGCCATACAGTCCTCAGCACGTTTTAACCTATTACCTTAACTTGGGTGGTAAAGCTACCGCTAACTACGTAGGTACATCTAATCGCCTTTTTTTTTATCTGTCCTTCTAACGTCACACAATCTTGGACACAACTGTTCTGGACACGACTACTCATGCCCTCACCTAATACGCCATTTTGTAACGACGTCCATCTTGGATTTTAAATTTTGTCATAATCACAGTATTCTACTAGTGTAGCCCTTTCATTTGATACCCATATTGAGGGGGTTGTGGAAAAATATGAAATCCGCCATTTTGTACCGGCGGTCATCTTAGATTTATAATGTTATTGATATTACTATATTGTATTGTCATCGGAACTAAAGGTGTGTACCAAATTTCAGATCAATCTGACAACAGGAAGGTACTTAAATTTCAATTTCTAATTTTGACCCAAATAAACAAACAAATAAATAAATACCGTACGAGTCGAGCTAAATAAAACCGTTTAAAAAATTGGCTTGCCTGATGCCCAACTATGAATAATTCCTCCATATCATTCCTGTGTGACATTTTCTCTCTGTAATTAATCAACTTAAATTTAGATCTTTTTTTAAATCAGGCCCGGTAGAGTTGTAAGTTAGTTAAACAATTTTTTATAAAACATTCATATTAATTTGATCGGAGACACTATAGGGGCAATATCTAACGAAATCATTATCAATGTAGCCTATGAAAAATACATTTTGACATTTAGTATTATGTGAATAAGTTTGCAGCATGTACAAATATAAATTTATTTTATGATGCCATCTCCATTAATGTGGAAGTTATTCATACTTTACTGTACATCACTTTATGTCTAATTTTTACTACTACTAAAATTCTTTTTCTTTAAAAGTAGTAACATATTAAATAAATTTAACTGAATATGACCGCTAGGTAAATATAACAAACTACCATCGGTTATTTTTGCTTCTACCATGGGAATCGGCTGCTATTGGTTAAAAATTAAAAAAAAATCATTTAGATAGCTGAAAACTGATACATTTATAAAGAATGTGTATACCTCTGTAGCGTGTGTAATTTTTGTGGATATTTCGTCACTGGAAGAAAATCTACAAAAAATGGCAGTGGTTTACTTATAAACAAATTTGTCAAACAGACAAAAAACGCTTAACATTTCAGGGAGTTCCGATGACGGGAAGAGAAACATTCCCGTCATCTGAAGCAAAAAAACACAAAGAACAAAGAAAAAAACTGTTTAAAATATCTAAATACAACTATTCGAGAACACTTTAGTTTTTTTAAAACAGATGCGTCTGAAAAAACCGTTGACGTTCTGTTATAATATCAAGTTAAACTTCAAAATTAACAATTACTACCTCATAATAATTACTCGATAAGGTAAAACCAAAAAGCTTCAAACTTTCTCTATGATTATTTTTTAATTTGTTTTTAATTTTTACATATGTTATATCTATTTATGTTGTAGCGTTTTTTAAACAACTACCACTGCGAACGGCAGCTTTTCATCGGAGAGCAGTCGTGGATAAGGTATTTCACTGGAAAGAAAACTAATTAAGAACAGTAAACAAAAAAATAGATATTAGGCGCCAGGCATGTACAGAGAAAGAAAACACAGTTGTATATTACTTAAAACTAATGACTATATTCATTCATGATGTTCGTTGCTGATACATGACATTGTAGAGATCTAGTGAATATGTAGTGGTTATATGTCAAAGAAAGTGGTGGTAAGAGTTGTACTAAATATCTATGAAAACGACTATGATAAAATACAAGAAATGTAAAGTTTAAGAGAATGTATGAAATGTAGCATTACTTTAATTAATTTGATATATTTTATATGATGTTAGAGTGCAATAATAATATCTATAAAAAGTAATACTATTACAAGACACAATGCAATGAAACCTAAGATCTAAATTATATTTTAACTACTAAATCGACATGAATGTTCTTAACAATCTAACCACTCAACATAGTCTATACGATATTATTTAAAATGTACGTTACTGTTTAAGACTGAAAATATAGAAAATCTAAAACATGAAAACTAGAACGTAAATCTACACTTAGCTGTTCTTTATGTAATCTTGCTTCAAACAGTAGCAGCGTGAGGTGGTCTCGCATCTCTGTACTCAGCCATCCAACACAAACCAAAGGGGCCAGAATGAGACACCATAAATTGGTACAGCCGTAACTAACTAGCTTACAGCTGGGAACGAAGCAGCATGGGACTCAAGCTACATCCACGCTGTGGCACTTATATGTAAGAAAAAATCGTTCTTACTGGGGACACTCGTCCACAGGACATCCGTACATAAGATAATGTCCGTACATAAGAAATAGTCCGTACCTTGGACACAGTCCGTACTTGGAAATAGTCCGTACCTTGGACACAGTCCGTACCTTGGACACAGTCCGAATCTTGGACACAGTCCGAATCTTGGACACAGTCCGTACCTTGGACCCTCGAAATACTTCCGAGGGCTCAATAAATAATAAACAACATGTCCTTTCTTCCATGTGACATTCTGGAGGACAAAAGAAAAGGGACGCCAACGTGCCAGCAAAACACAAATACAAGTTGGGACATCCGTAACTCTACCCTGTTGCTTTGAAATAGCAGCTGATTCAGATTATACAGCAAGATTTAAATAATCACCATTTCTAAAAGCTGGGATACAACAGAGCGTCAAAACAAAGTCAGGTTAAGCACGGAGAGAGTTGACAGAAGCGACGTTGACAGCGCGCGCCTCCACAGAATAGTAACAGGGTTGTGTCGAACGATAACAGGGTTGGCGACTAGGGAACGTAAAAATTACGCGTCAAATAAACTATCTGGCCTGAACGAGAGGGAATCCGGTGATGATAGGCCAGACATCATATATTATATATAAAAAAGACATGTAACGAACTAAAAACGTTACAATGTTATATTCTTTAAAATCAAAGAAACGATTGCCATACATTACTAGCCTCTACAGATGCATGAGCAATACATTTATTTTTATTAGATTGTATTAAAGACCCTCTTTTATTTCTCTTTTAGAGGCTATCGCTGCTTTCATTATACTTTTTGCCTTATTAAAATCGACTCTGTGCCCGGTGTCCATGAATGCTCACAAATCTTAGATTTGTAAAAATCGCCCTTTCTTAAATAATCTTTATGTTCTCTAATTCGAACATTTTCTAGATGACTATGAACTAGTCTAGATGTTTCACCAATATAAAATTTATCACATCATGTGAATGTGATACATGTACATTAATATAAAAAAATGGTACATTTATATAAAATTAAAAAAAAACATATTTTTTCAAATTTCTGCTCAGTAAACCTATTTTAGACATTTGTTACTTTAAATGTCAAATTTGACAGATAGCCGTGGTAACAGGCAAAATTTTCAAAGTAATTTTTAATCTAAATCTTAAGTTAATAAGTTTAAAAAAAATCCATATATGATGATGGCTTTATTTGTGACACTCTCTAATGAATCACTTCAGAGGAGGGTTTAATAGAATCACTCAGAGCTTTTCAACGAAAGTAGACCCCTTTTAATCACTTGGTTTACTCTGCTATTAATTCAACTAACGTAAAGCAACCTTAAAAGTATCTTTACTGGCTTGTTGGATAACTTCATGTTGAACTACGCTCGTTGAATACAAATGAGCAACTGACCCCCTCGGCAAAATCGTGTATGCCGTGCCGCTATCTACAAAAAGCTATTTATATTTTTATTTGGTTTACGTAATATAGTAACAGAAACGTTATCCTTCCGTTTATGTAATGTAATTTTAGATGCTCACGATATTATAGTATTTTTATATAACTGCATTTTAATAAAAATGTAAGAATTTTACATTTTACATTTAAAAATTAACAAAGATTTTGATTATTATTAATGATAGCTATGCTAAAGGAAAATTACAGAGTGGGGTATGGGTTGGGAATGAATCACCGCCACTTTATAGATCTATTGTGTCCCCCTTTCTTGAGTTATAACTCATTATACACTATAAATAAATAAATATATAACGCTTTATTGTACAAAAAGTCAAAATAGCTTCATCGATAAAGCATTCACAAAACCAACAAAAGCACCAATAATAAAAAATATACAATACAAATCATACAAATCAAAAAAAAATAAGTCATTAAAATTACAAATAGAACATACATGGACATTGCAGAACACAAAAGAAGGCGTATCAATAAAATTTTACAATAGGAAAATTGTAAATGGATATAATTTTACGAGTTATAAAATATCAAATACTAGACTTTTAACCAGTGTGTGAGATGATCAAAATTTTAAAATTCAAAATTGTTCATGATTAAACATCAACAAAAATGTCGTTTACCGCATATAGGGCTCTCTCCAGTAAGTATGATTTCAGAGCTTTGCGAAATGCGAGAAAGAATGAAAGCGAATTGATATTCAAAGGCAGATGATTGTACATTTTTTTGGCATTGTACAGTATTGAGCCTTTAACTAGTTCTGAGCTCGGGGTTGGCAGATAAATATCGTGCTCCGCATTCCTAAGTGGATAGTTGTGAGATGGCCTTTCGGGAATAGCAGATATGTGCTTGCGGATTAAGTAAACAGAATCAAAAATAAATAAAGAAGGAAGAGTCAGTATTTTGAAATTTTTAAAGAAATTCCGGCAGTGAGTTCTACTGTTCAGTCACAATAAATATCGAACTGCTCTCTTTTGAAGTTTGAAAATAAGATTAAATTTTGTTGCGTAGCAAGTACCTCAGAATGGAAGGGCATAACGAAGATGTGACTCAAAAAGCACTTAATAGGCTATTCTAGAGGTTGATAAGTTAAGTTCCTTAGAAACTGATCTTAGCTCAAAACATGCAGCGCTTAGTTTCTTTGATAAAGGTTCGATGTACAAGTCCCATTTTAAAGAGTTGTCTACAACACGACGTCAATAATAGTGGTGTTATTAAGTACAAAAGGTTGTATAGTATTTTTATATGACAAAACTTTAGTTTTTGGTAGGTTGAGGCATAGGAGATTAGAATCGCACCAAGATTTAATAGTGCGTAAGTCACTGGATAGAGTATTATACAGAGAAGACCAGGCTACTAGTAACATAGCAAGTTGCCGGACGAATTTACGTTTACCCGATTTGCGTTCGTTCTCGAGATTTACTGCCGGCTAGTCGGCTGGTCGTCAGTACGTGCTTGTGGACGGGTCGGTCGTGACAGACTAGAAATACGACGTGAGGAGTGCCGAGTATTTATTATTTTCATTTTAAGTGTTTACCTTCACTTAAGGTAAAATTAAAAAAGTAGAAAAAAGACTGAAAGTCTCGGTCTCAACGTTTATACAATGTTAAACTGTTACACGTGTTTCGCTCATATACGAGCATCATCAGACAAATACAATTAAAATTAATCCAAATACACGTTCACATTTTACAATTAAAACAACACTGTTGTTCTTTTTTCTACTTTTTTAATTTGAACCAGGTCTTTTTGAGAAAAATGGATGCATTCTTTAAATTTCACTTAAGGTATCATTTAAAATAAAAATTCTTAAATATTTATTACTTGAGTGTGTTTGCAAGCGAAAACTAAAAATAATTAAATTCTCTAAACCCAAAAAAAAACTAATTACCCTAAATAAAAAAAAGATATAACAAGTGTTCAAAAAGACCACCTTCTTGTGCTAAACAGAAGCCTAGGCGGTCGTAAAATCCCCGTCTGACATTGGCTAACATCTTAGGGCTAATAGTTTGGAAAGCCTCTCATATTTTTACTTGAAGCTCATCCAGATTATTAGCCCTATTATGGACCACACACTTTGGATTTTACATAACCCCACAAAAAGAAATCATTGGAAGAAAGATCTGGTGATTTAGCGGGCCACAAAATAGTTCCATGTCCACTAATTAAACGGTTGGGAAAAGTATTGTTCAAATATTCTTGAACAATACGCGCATTGTGAACAGGGCAACCACCTCGACAATTTCATTACTTGCAAACGTGGGATTTTGATACGCGGTAGCACAAATGAACACTTGCTTTAACTCCTGTTCTTCATTAATCAACACATCAGGCTTTTTGTGTTTTTGTGGGGACACGCACCCATATGTTTCAAAATTATTATTAATAACTCCTGATATAGTAGGTAAAGATGGAATTAGCCTGTTTACAAAAGTTTGTGGAAAATTTGTTTGTATATCCCGATAAGACCTATTTTGGAAATACCATTTTACAATTTAAATTTTCTCACGAACTTCGTAAACATCCATTATTTTACTTAAAAAATAAATTTTACACGAGAACTGTCGCGAGCATCTATGTATTCGTTTTGGCTATTAAAACACGAATAAATACAAATTCTGAAACATTCTTATCACATAATATCTACCTACTTTTATTTTATCGCATTTTTTCGCCTGCTTTTTATCCGGCGAACGGGTATACGCTAATTCGTCCGGTTTTGCCTATTCTACTACTACGGTGTTCCGGTCTGTATAATGCCGTAAGATCTGGGCCGCTCCAAGTGAAACTAGTATCGTCCGGAAAGAGGCAGATTTTACAGCTAATAGATTTGCAATGTCGTTGTCGTTGCAATGTCGACACCAAAAACAAAATAGGGCCAACAGGTCTCTCAGGACTTTGACTAAAGCCAGTATCTGAGACGATTTTACAGAGGTTGTTTCTCTAATATCAGTCGTACCAAAGTTCATGGTTGTCGTCTCGACTCACTCAGTGATGAGGTATTCTGGGAGAAACCCATTTTCCCCACAGAATCCGCATTTATCGTTGTTTCTTAGATGTTCATTTGAGAAGTCCGTGTCCTGTTAAAAATCCCATAACAATCCGGAAATTATTTTTACTTAAATTCCTCCTTAGTGGGTTTCCACTTGGGAAGCAGACATTGTGAATGATAATAAACTCTTACGTATGTGATAATGTAGTATAATTGACACCACTAATTCTTAAAGTAAGCTTCTTCTCCACTAAGTTTAAGCTTCATTCAAAACCTCGCAATTAGTGGATTAAATTAGCGGTTTCAATTAGCGTAGAAGTTTGTTCCTTTAATTTCAATGTAAGCGTTCAGAACGTCAAAATTAGTGGTAGCCATTTTCAATTAGTAGAAAAAAGGTATCGAACTTTTAACTTTTCCTCTAATTATGCTTCAAAATTTGCGAGAAATGTCATTTTGGTTTTTGATTGTCTTCCGTCAAGCGAAATTTTGGTTTAGAAATCAAAAGTTGATTGTTTTATAAGCTAAACATAATGCTTTCTCTTTGGATACAACTGACTAACGCAAGCTGTTGTAATTGAAACCACTAATTTCTTCTGCTATTTGCGAGGTTCTGAATGAAGCTTTTTAGTAACCTAAAAATTACAGATTTCTTGCTGATTGATTTTCATTTTAATTTAGTAAAATTAATGTAAAATACGATCAAATATAGACACATACGTATGTTTCGATCCGTTGAACGAAAATTCGTCATGAAAGTTGCACTTGAAATGTGAGTTGCTTTACAGTAATATGTCATATAGGAAGATGGATTTTGATAGATTGCCTGTCTTTCTATGAAATGATGTTTTAGTTTAAGGATATCGCCGCCTCGTGACTTTTCTATTTAAGTAAATATTATATTTGAAAGTGTTTTTGACAAGTGAAAACAGTATCATGACATGAAGGGAAATTGAAAAAAAACGCGTAAAGGTCTCTTAGAAATTCCTATCGCTGATATTTTTTGTGCAAAATTGTTTCGAGTATAGTCATCAGAATTTTTAAGGTAACTTGATGCCATCGTTTTTTTGATACTCAAAAATAGAGACTTCAATACTTAAATATCTTAATAAATCTTTAAAACGAAAAGATGACATGAAGAAATAAACATAAATGCGTTGTTATAAAAACAAACGCAACGGAGAAAATTTTGGTCAAATTTAAAGTGTTATATTTTTGTTATTTTTAGCTCTATTTTCACGATTTTTTTAACAAACTGTATATAATTATATCGACTTTAATTTGTCAACTCAGTTTTTTATAAACTTTAGTATTTGGCATATTATACAGAGTTAATCGTGGAGTGGTTTTTTACCCTAACTTTGACACACCCTGTGCAATAAATTCGTTTGTAAATTTTCCTAAAATATAATTTTACGGTCAGAAACATCTCTCCTGAGCTTTTTGTTTTTTAGATAATGTCAATACATGCCTTGGTTAATTTTTAAGAGCGAAATGAACTTTTTGCCATCAAAAATTTGCAATTTTTTCAATTATAAATTTCTTTTTGAAGTTTTTTTTTTCAATATGACAAGGCAGCTTCGGTGATTATTGTGAACTGTATACTACTCTGAACTGCCCATCATGTTCGACGTTTCGTAAATGCTTGGCAGGAAGATTAGAGGTCGCAAAGCATTACCAGCTTCATTAAATGAACTTCGCCTGGTTCTTAAAGAAGAATGGGAAAGCATAACGCAATGTGATATATGCAGCCTCAATAACAGTATGAACGGATGTATACAGGCAGGGGAGGCACCTGGTATTGCCTCCCTTGCATTAGGGTATTTTTACATTTTTTTTTCTGTTTGAATACTTCAGTATTACAGATGATTTCTTTAATATCGTTAGTTCTGTTATCGCTATTAAGGTTTATTAGAACCAGGACTGTATCGTTAGTCTTTAACGTTTTTTTTAAATTTATTATAGAGTATCCGATGCAGATTAATATGACGTTATGACAATAGTCACCAAAACCATCTCGTCTTATTATAAAATTACATCAAAAGTAACGATAATTGAAAAAATTGCTAACTGATCTTGATCAGTTCATTTCGCTGTTAAAAATTAACCAAAGCATGTATTGACATAATCCAAAAAGTAGCTCTGAAGTCATGGTTCTGACCGTAAAATTATATTTTAGGAAAATTCACAGAATTTATTGCACAGGGTGTTTTAAAGTTAAGGTAAAAAAACAACCCCTCGATTAACCATGTATAATATGCAAAATACTAAAATTTATAAAAAACTGAGTTTACGAATTAAAGTTGATATAATTATATACAGCTTGCTAAAAAATTCATGAAAATAGGGCTAAAAATAATAAAAATTTTAGCGTTATAAATTTGACCAAAAAGGTCTCTGTTGCGTTTTTTTTGCATCTGAGTATACATATCATATTTTCACATTGATTTGATTGTTTATCTGGTATATTTTCATCTACCAGTTAAACCATCCAAATGCTCTCTATCGATTGAAATTATTTAATATTCTAAACATTGATTCAAAATTCGAGCATTATTAATGTTGCACTCCAAACAAGGTTTTTGTTCTATTTTAATGCATATTTAATTTATCTGTCAAAATGAGTTACAAATTCTATCGGACGATGCCGTTATATATGGTTAGGTCGTAAATTTATTAAATATTGTTTGATGTGGGCCGATCTATGGACGGCGCATTATTTATTAGACTAAAACCAACTAATTACGGTTTTTGTATATTAATAAATAATTAACCTATTGTGGCGTAATGCATTTTAAAGGCTACAATGTTCTGTTACCGATAATATATATTTGGCAATTGCTAAATTATAAATTATTTGAAAAGAAACATTATGCATTTTAATATCGTTCTGGATGGTTTAGAGTATGTATTATGGTTGTTTTATGCATAATTATTTTATTCATTTGTATCGACTAGGGACTAAAATAGAAATGCACTTTAGGTTTATTATTATTCTAATATTGTGATGATTTTTTTATAGAGCAGTAGGTAATAAGTAGGTCGAGCAGAAAGCTAAGTTTAGTTTAGAAGAAAAACATCTGAGTAATTTTACTGTTTAATGCAGCGGTAACTTAGCTGTTACAATAAAAAAAAATTGTGTGTGCACTATGTGCGCATATTTGAAGTGAAAACTATTACTAACAGCTATTAAATTTAAGGATTTGAATGTAATTTTGATTTGAATTTAATATGTTTGAGAAAATGTAGTTTTGAATGTTAAAAAAGTACAAAATTAAAAATTAATTAATAATTTGAGTCACTTTCACAAAATTTGTATTAGAATGACCGTCTGTCCGTCTGCGGAATCGTGTACCTCTATCCACGTGCAGAGTTGGGTTCCAATCGACCTATAATTAAGCAAAATCATGATGAGAGAGGCATCGGTTCCAAACGTCGAGGATATCATCCTGTAGCCCGTCCCCGATTATGCCGAAATCGGCCCACATTTTTTTTCAATATCAAATCCTTAGTCCCACCCTGATGAAGATGTAAACGAAACGTCATATTCAACTTTGCAGGGTTGGACCGTGTGCACCGTCGCTCATATAGCCTACCGCCAAATTTGGTCGCGATTGGACGACATCAACTTTTGACGTTTCTTACGTCAAAACTAACTGTCACAGTGACACGTGTCGTACACGGTCAAATTGGCCTTGGTCCAATCTGTAGACTTTTTAGACGAAATTTCATTTAAATCGGACGATTTTTTCGCCATTGATTTATATTCAATACTAGAATTTAAAGGACTAATAAAAATATAGGATCTTCTTTCAATGCGCAGTAAGGAACGCAACGTTTACCGGCAGCCAGACGGGCCGCATGCTGTTCTAGAGAGGATAGTAAAAGATATATCAAAGAGCCAGACGTCTTAAAATACTTGCTTTTCCGACGTTGCTAGCTCTCGTACTATCACGGCTGGATAGAGTACGAAACGAGACAATCAGGGATAAAATAGGTAGACAGAAAACTATAGCAGAGCAAATAGAGAGTACCCAACTGAAATGGTATGGACATGTGAGAAGGATGGACAACACGCGACTGCGAAGGTACTCTACTGGCTTCTACAGATGATAAGGAAACGGGGAAGATCAAGGATAAACAGCGTGACGAAGACTGGAATGAATGAAACCAATGGCGACTAGGCATCGCATAACGTCGAAGGAGGTTTTAAAAGCAATTCTTATACAGACCGGACCACCGTAGTAGTAACATAGGCAGAACCGGACGAATTAGCGTATACCCGTCCGCCGGATAAAAAGCAGACGAAAAAATGCGATAAAATAAAAATAGATAGATATAATATAGGTCAATACCCGTATTGTTCAAGAATATTGGAACAATACTTTTCCCCACCGTCTAATTAGTGAACATGGAACTATTTTGTGGCCCGCTAGATCACCAGATCTTTCTCCCAATGATTTCTTTTTGTAGGGTTATGTAAAATGCAAAGTGTATGGTCATACTAGGGCTAATAATCTGGATGGGCTTCAAGTAAAAATATGAGAGGTTTTCCAAACTATTAGCTCTAATACGTTAGCCAATGTCAGACGGGGATTTTACGACCGCCTAGGCTTCTGTCTAGCACAAGAAGGTGGTCTTTTTGAACACTTGTTATAACTTTTTTTTATTTAGAGTAATATTTTAGTTTTTTTCGGGTTTAGAGAATTTATTTATTTTTAATTTTGGCTTGTAAACACACTCAAATAATAAATATTTAAGTATATTTATTTTAAATGTTACCTTAATTGAAGGTAAACACTTAAAATGAAAATAATAAATACTCGGCACTCCTCGCGTCGTATTTCTAGTGTCACGACCGACCCGTCCAAGCACAACTGCAACTGCGTACTGCCTAAACCAGCCGACTAGCCGGCAGTGAATCTCTAGTACGAACGCAAATCGGGTAAACGTAAATTCGTCCGGCAACTTGCTATGTTACTAGTAGCCTGGTCTTCTCTGTATATATTTCAGAATATTGCGATAACTAACAATATTAATAATTCAGAATTGGTAGTAATATATATATATATATATATATATATATATATATATATATATATATATATATATATATATATATATATATATATATATATATATATATATATATATATATATATATATATATATATATATTTTTTTAATTATTTAACAGAAAATAATATATTTCTTAAAAAATAAACGAATGGAGATAAGATAAAAACTAAGTTGCATTTTTCTCGGCTCCAATTAAAATGGACAAACCTGATTTTTCCCATATAGTCGTGCAACCAAATTTTAATGATATTTAGATAAAGCATTTGTTGCAACCAGAGCTCCCCAAAAAAGTAATGATAATGTAAGTTTATTAAATTGAATTTCAAATTTTTCTATGCAGACTTAGGAACTATGGAAGACATGACAATTTTTTTGGGCATTTTTGGTCTAACAAAAAATCTATTTACTCGAAACAGGAATTTGGCAGACTCTATCCAATAAGCATCTCTAACATATAAAACATCAGTGTCATCCGGTAACCAAAAAATTAATCATTCTTTTCACAAACCCCTATCCATTCGAGCTCACACCATACCGAATTATTCCTCCAGGGGTTAATTTCCTAGAATAATTCTAGTTCTCCGGGAATATGTGTGTCCTCCTTCGCAGAAAAGGTGCGAGCGCGGAAGATAATCGTATAAATCAAGGACTATTCCGGCCTTTGTGCTCGCTGACGTCCACGGATTAGAGTTTGGGCAACTGCGGCAACTGTTTCCCCATTTTGGAGAGACGGCGGATGAGGAGGGGAGTGGGGGGCGTGTGCCGCCGCCACTGCTGCTTCAGAGTAGGTATTAAACGTGAAATATGTCGAGCGAGAGGTCGACAATGCGGTCCGCTACGACGAGGAATTTTGTATTCGCTGACAACAATGGCACGGGGGGATTTCGTATCAAACTAAACTATGCGGGGCGCACGCTCTTATGTACGATTTTGTCACTGTTCAAGGGTATCGTTTTATAATTGTTGTTGTTTGTTTAGCGGCATGTTATGTGTTTAGTTTATTTTACTAAATGAAATGTAGACATTGAATTAACACAACTCTAAATAAAGTTTTCTAGTTACTACCAGTTAAATTCTTGTCTTTCTTTATTTATAAAATATACAGGGTTGTCCGAGTTGTGTTCCGAAAATTTCGGCAGCATATTCTACATATAAAAATAAGTAAAAAAGTTCGTATGAGTGTATGTCCTAAAATGTTTCCTTTAGGAGATATAGGGTGCAGAAGTTTAATTTTTATTTCAATCTTTTCCAAATAATTTATGGAAAGAACGTCAACATTTGGATGAAAAGCGGTGTCCGGGAGTTTTTTGAAATGAGAAATTTGATTTTAATGTCAATATGACTCTTATTAACTTTTTTGAAGAATAATAACTTTTTGTCCGTACCTGTATTAAACAACTGAGTAAAAATATATTATATATATTCCATCCTGTAACTCTAAAACTATGCATATCCACACCCATTTTTATAGGAACTTTTTTTTGTATTTGCTTAAACTATTTCGCTAACAAGAGACAAAAAGTCATTGGCGTAAATGTTTTTTTAGAAAAATATTCCATTGATAACCCATATGCACGTCCCTGGTAAATATGTAGACACATTTTTAGCATTATGATATGTCGCATTTATAATAACTTTTACCCTCAAAATTTCATTCGGAAGGCTAAAAGTACTAAAAATAAAAAAATATAATAAATCGAAAAAATATTAAGATTTTAGCACCCTGTAGCTACGAAACAAGGCAGAATTGGACTTATGTTGATATGAAAAATAAATCTTATTTTTACGCGAGGAATCTCCCCACGAGAGATGGCACATCTTTTTTGAAACACCCTGTGTATTATATTTGTTGCTATAAAAAAGATTCATATAACGAACAGTTTTTTTTTAAACATGCTAGGTTTCAACTGGGAAATCACAAGGAGTATCACTGACAATTTAGGGACTTTTTAACATGTAGGCGAGCCGGAGTATAAAAATTATTCCAGGAAATTAACCCCGGAGCAAAGTTCAGGACGGGTACAGGAGGCTAATTCGTTTGGCGGCACCCCGGGCTGCTTTAGGTTTTTTGATTCTGGGCCGATTAGTCGGTTGCCCTTTTGACTGGAAACACGGTTTTTATCGCTTTTAATGTACCGCGCGGCGGTTTTTAAATCAGCGTTCGGTAAAGAGACTTTCCGAATTTCAGTTTCGGTATTTAGGTTTTTCTTCTTTTACTTGGCACCGAAAAATATAATCATGCATGTACGTTTCTTTTGATTGTATTGTTCTGATGTAATGCAGTTTCAGTATACCTGGGAAGCTATTAAAAATGTTCTCTCATTTAATTTTGCTTAAAAAAACGTAATATTTATGGTGTTCCTTTAAAAAACTCAACAAGAAAAGTTATTTTATATTTGAGCATTCTATATTTGATGTAGATTTTTTTTAGGATTACGGAATTTCTAATTAAGGAAGTGGAGACCTTTTACTTATCCTCTTTATCCTTTTATTTGATAAATACTTAACTGTACCATTCCAAGCAGAAATATTCGCTTTATAGATTCCAAGTAGAAACTAGAAAGATGTTACTCTGGGCAGGAGAAAATAATAAAAGAACTTACTTAGGAAAGCTTATGAATTTATGCCTAGTAAGCTTAGCGGCACTTACAGTGCCAAAGGTATCATCGAGACATGTCTGTGAATGCCTGGATGATCTAGGAACTCAGGCACAAAGGAACACAATTATATTATTATGGGTCCCATCCAAGACAAGCATAAAGACAACGCAATTGCAAGGCAGGGATCATGGAAAACCTTCCATCTTCCATCGTCCAAAAAAGTACTGAGAATGCATAGATATACATGCCCGTAGTACATTAAAACTTTGGATCAAAGAGAAGCAGACAGGGGTCCAGGTAATATTAGTGGCAAAAGTATAGCCTTCATTTAAGGACCTAATTCTAAAACCACAAGGGAACTGGTAATACTAAACAAGGATAAAGTGCTATTACAAGAGGTCTTTTGACGGAACATGTTAATATCAAGTGTCACCTAAACAATCTCAACATTTATATCAAGGAACTGATGGCCACAAAAGACCTGCACAAACTAATGCGGAGCACATGGTGCAGATATGGAAACCCAATAAGCCTTAACAACCTAACCCAATAAGCCTTAGAGGTAATTTCTTCACTTAAACTTTTTTTTAATTAATATTTTTCTGGAACTATCATCAAAACAATTCTAATAATAACTTTATATGAATTATTTAGACTGGTCGGGAAAGCATCCAAAAATACACTAAAATATAGGGTGTTTCCAATAAAAAAATTGACCATCAGCCACCCGTGCCACAAACAGCCTGTAACACAGGAACAATTTTCTTGAAATATGTCATCGTACATTATTTAGGTTTTTGCTTGAACGAAATTCTTGTGTTTTGGTTTGGTTTGGGAATATTCCTCATTGTAACGTTTCCTTGACACAATGCAAACGGCAGCTTTTCGTCTTTGCGAGCAGTCGTAGGTTCGTTTTTTTATTTTTTTATTAGGTGTTATAATTAATAAAGTAATCAAAATTTAAATGTACGACAAAAAATAGTATCACTTGTTTTGCTGATTAAAAATCATTGACATATTAATATTGAATTACGCAAAATAAAGTTAAATAAGTACCTCAAACTAACGTGGTTCATGAACCTTGTTGTATGCGCACATAATTCCGTCAATCAATCAAAAGTTATTTAAATAAATATGTCAAATGACACCATCACAAAATACTTGACAAGATATTAATATACATAAAATTTTTTAAAAAATTGTACATTTAAAATTAAGAAAGTTATATTTTAATAATGAAATTCAAAAATATCTAATAATTACGTAATTCGTCAACAGTAAGTAAATAGATTTGAAATGAGTTAATATTAAAAATGAAATCTGGCCTGATTATCCGGTGCAATTCTAGGCTTTGGCTCGTCCTTCTGGATGGTGTGTGTCTCATCCTCAATCTACCACAGCCTCGAACAGCACCTTACAATACCACCAGCCATGTGGAAATCAAACATGGATCATAGATACAGGCTTTCGTACCTCAAACCACCAATCACGACATATAACTCGCCATGTAACTGGACGGTAAAACCCTGGAAACGACGCAGCTTTTGCACAAAATTCATTTTAGCAATTTTAGAACTTATCTCACGATGCTGAGGGTTTACTCAAAAATTAAATGCATACTGACAGGACAACCAAAACCATGTTTAGAAAATCTGTAAAGAGATAAGGTTGAACCAAAAGAGTAAAAATGTGATGAAGATCAAACTTACCACAAAAATACCCATGAAAACTAAAAATTGATTCCTTCCCTAAATGCCAGGAACCATTAGGACTACATTCCAAAGTATAAAATTATAAAAAGGTTGAAACTTTTTCGGATGACTTCAGATAAGTATAATTGATGTTTAAGCCACGAAATCTGAATCAAAAATGGTGACTTCCGATAGTCAAAAAGATGCTCTAGTTCTGCGCCGACAATGGCATGTACGATCAACAGAGTGTCCGAAACTAGTCAGAACTAATTCGGTAGGCTGTATGTTGGGTTGCCAATAGTATCGTTTTTATTAAAACGTTACATCATGTAAAAGTAAGATTTGTTTCTTATATCAACATAGGTGCGATTCTACTTTGTTTCATAATTAGAAAACGTTACAATCATTTTCGATTTATTTATTATAATTTCCCTCCAAGTGCTTTTAGCGATTCCAATGAAATTTTTAAGGTATACGTTATTATAAGTGCGACATATTTTAATGCTAAAAAGTGTCAACAGATTTACCAGGGACGTACGGATTATAAGTGGAATATTTTTCTAAAAAAACTGTATGGCCAGTGATTTTCTTCATTAGCACAGTTGTGTAGGTCATTTAATTCTAACTAAGAGTTTATCAAATGATAACTTTTAGTTGGCATTAAATTTTGCCGATTTTATTCTTCTTGATGAGGAAACACACATTTATATTAATTTAACTTTATCCATGATTAATAGTAAGTTTTAAAAAAATATTATCATTGGCAAAAGTGATAAATAAGTACTCATTGACCCCTCATAAAAAAATATGAAAAAAGTTCCTATAGTCCTTCGTGCCGAAATGTATTTTGCAATGCGTTTTAAAATTACAGGATGTTAAAACTTTAAAAAATAGGGTCCTTTGTAATTATCTTAAACACCATTATTTTTTTCTTAAATTTGCTGTAAATACCACTAAACATCAGTGTTACAAATTTTAATAAAATTTAATAATAAAATAGATTCAATAAATAATTTATTAATTGTGATTAATAAAATTGGGTCTATCTTGTCAAGAAGATCGAAATCTACAAAATGTCTATATACAACTTTTAATCGGCATTAAACGGCCTATATAATTTTGCTAACAAGGCAAAAAATATGTCAGTGGAACACGTGTTGTTTTAGAAAAATATTTTGATGATTAGCTCTTTGCACGTCACTTTCATTTGAATCGCTAAGGCTTGAAAGCATTGAAAGAAAATTATAATAAATAAAAAAGGAGGTTTTAATCTCGTGAATTTTCGAAACAAAGCTGAGAATCCAACCTATGCTGATATAAAAGATATATCTTATTATTAATTGAGAAATCTCCTCACGGGAGATTGCACATGTTTCTTGAAACACCCTGTATATGCCCGACGCAGGCGGCACTTGACGGTCAGGCGGCACTTGGGGCGCTTATGAGCCCAAAGGTATCGTCGAGACTCGTCTGGGAATGCCTAGGTGAACTGCGAGCTCTGGCTCGAAGGAACAGAATTAAATTATTCTGGGTGCCGGGCCACAGTGGCATCCAAGACAAAAACAGTTGATGAGCTAGCTAGTCAAGGATCATCAGCATCCTATCTTGGTTCAGAGCCAGCACTCGGAATACCCAAATGTATGGCCCGTAGTGCACTAAAACTCTGGATCAGGAAAAGCAGAATGTCCACTGGAGAAACAGACAGGGGCACAGGCACAGCAAGGCTTTTATCCAAGGACCTAGCTCTAAAACCGCAAAAGAACTGCTAATGCTTAGCAGGAATAAATTGCGGATTACAACAGGCCTCTTGACAGGACACATGGCTGTCAAGTGTTACCTGTAGAAGCTCAACCTGTATCAAGGAAGTCTTTGCTGCATACTCTGCGATAAAGATCCTGAAACAGCGGAGCACATAATATGTCACTGCGAGGCTCTGGATCGCAAGCGACACTTTTATTTGGGAAAGCTAGGCTAGAACCGGAGGAACTATGCTCCCATCCTATCAAGGACATGCATAAGTTAGTGCTGGGCACAGGGATAGGAGAATGGGTGCAGATATAGAAAGGGGACAAACACAATAGGCCTCACAGGTTGCAGTGTTTCCCTCAGAGGACGGCCCCTATTTATAAACCAAATACCCTAAAGGATGTGCAAACGCACACTTCTCATAAAATATGCAGAGAGAGAAAGATACTAAACGGCGCAGCGTCTGATGTTTCCAGATTTTCGAATTATCGGGAAAAATAGGTACCTGCGGACTGTGAGTCCGCGCGCGACCTCCGAAAGGTTAATAGAATATTTGTCGAAATTTGATGTCGACGATACAAGGTTCTTTAAGTATTTTTTTTAGTTTTATTAATTTAGTTTAGTTCTCTTCATTTGCTCATATCATCAACTACATACTTTTAATTTCAGAATTTATTTATATATATGTTCCCGTCATCCCTTCGTGGGACATAGGGCTTCCAAGAGATGTTTCCATCTGATCCTATTCTGAGCTGTCTGTTTGATCTCTCCCCATGTTTTCCCGACCTCTTGGGCTTGAGAGGTTACTGTTCTTCTCCAGGTATTCCTTGGTCTTCCCCTGGCACGTCTTCCCTGTGAATTCCATTCAAGTGCCTGTCTAGCGATATCTCTGTGGGGTCTGCGCAAAATGTGCCCAATCCAGCCCCACTTTCTTTTCCTAATTTCGATATCTATTCGATTTTGTGATGTTCTTCTCCACAGTTCTTCGTTGTTAATTTGATTGGGCCAGAAAATTCTCAATATTCTTCGAAGACACTTGTTAACAAACACCTGTAGGCGATCCATGAGACCACGCGTAACCTTCCATGTTTCGCATCCATAAAGCAAAAATAGATTTGACATTGCTATTGAAGAGCTGGACTTTAGTTTTTTTGCTATATATAGAGGAGTTCCACACAGGTGTAAGCATGCCAAAAGCTCTTTGTGCCTTCAAAATCCTTTCCTCTATATCTTTCTCTGTGCCCCCATCGCTGTGAACCATACTTCCCAGGTACTGAAATTCATCAACTCTTTGGATGGCTCGGTTGGGGAGGTATAGATCTTGGTTGTTGGGAGTATTTGACCTCATTTCTTTGGTTTTCGCCACGTTGATTTGAAGACCGACATTATTAGCTTTCTCTTGGAGTCTAAGAAGTTTTTGAGACACATCCGAATGTGAATGGGAAAAGATGCATAGATCGTCTGCGTAATCCAGGTCTTCTAGCCTGCTTAAGAGTCCCCATTGTATCCCTAGTGGTTCTTTAAATGCTCTATTTAGTGCTACATCCAGAACGATGTTAAAGAGTAGCGGCGAAAGTATACAGCCCTGTTTTATACCTACTGCAATAGAAATTTTCTCCCCCACTTGACCTTTATGTAATACACAGCTTGTAACATCATGATAAAGCATTTTAATCGTGCGGATTATTTTTTCGGGTATTCCATTTTCTCTCAAAGCTTTCCAGATGGCTATGTGTTTTATAGTATCGAATGCTCTTTGAAAATCCACGAACACCATGTATAATGGCGATCTGAACTCTTGAGATTGCTCTATTATTATTCTGAGAGTATTACTTTGGTCGATACATGATCTTTGAGGCCTAAAGCCTGCTTGTTCTTTTCTCAAAGTCAGTTCAAGGACATCTGATATTCTTTTTTGGATGACTGTAGCAATTATCTTGTTAATGGTGTTAAGTAAGGTAATGCCTCGCCAGTTCTTACACTGGGATAAGTCGCCCTTCTTGGGGAGTTTAGACTCTATCTAAGAATTTATTTATGGGTAGTTTTAATTACCTAACCTCAATGTCATATATTATTTTTACTCACTATATTCGAAAAAAATGCTGATATTAGCTTTCAACTAATACATTTTCCTGCTCTGGAATGGCTTAACGTTTCGCTGTTGAGCGATAAAGGTATTTGTTGGTGCGATATTAAATTATTCATATCGCATGTCCATATTTTCCCGGCAAAATGCGAGCTATTTTGCATGCGTTCGTTAGCACCGGCCCTCTAATTGAAAAATATAGTTTTAAACAGTTGAATAATGTAAATAAAATGGTCTCATTATGGGAAACGGCATATAGTAGTTCTAAAAATCGATATAGTCTCTGTTGAACTGTATTTCTTATTATTACTGTGGACAATATTACTGTAAACCCTTATTTTATTTTAAGGATTGAAATCAATTATACTAGGTTGTTCACTACATACGACGCGGATAATTTAGACCTCATTTAACACTATACCCATGGAATATTGACATTTTAGATTTTTTTAAAGTAACATATGTACAAAATGTACCGGTGGTAAAAATAATAATATTGCAAGCCCATTTGTTTACAAAAAGAAAACTATTTAAATATTTTTAAACGAGTATACTAATTAAATATACCACTATTATTTCCGCCCAAAAAATAATTAATTACATACTTAGTTGTTTTAATTAAAAAATTAGTCTAAATAAATATGGATTTGACTCAGAAATCAATTTAATAACAAGTTAATAACAATGAACGTCTCTGTTGTTATAAATAAGCATTCGTCAAAAAATGAAATAAAATTTATAAGGCGTTACTTTTTACCACATTGCCTAATACACATACAAAACTCAGTTTTTTAGTTTTTGGAGCAATTATTATTAATCAACGTAAACAGTCAATTATTGTAGTTTGAATACCGGGATCATATTAATTGGTCCTCTTTAACAAAAAAAAATATTTAAACATTTTTTTTTATATTTTTTAATTAAATAAGCGAACTACATCGACAATTATCTGTACTCTTTGAAAATTATTTAAATCTTTAAAAATAATCTAAAATGTCAATATTCCATTGGTATAATGATAAATGAGGTCTAAATTATAAGAAAATACATTTTCTGCGAAAACTTGAGGAGATAGTTATATCTCTCTAAAAATAGCATAGTACAATTTGATAGACAATTAAATTGTGTATCTGATTCTCGTAAAATATACAGGATGTTATATTTAAATTAAACAAGTTATTGCCGTTTAAAGCTACTAATAATTATTTAAAATAAATTTTTAGACACTCTGTATAAGGTAGTATTTTGTTTATTATTGCAACACAATATCTGATCAATAAATAGACTTCAATATATATTTAAAATTAAAAACATTGATACCCTTGGAGAAATGAAGCCTTATTTTTTTACTGCAATTTCACAAATTTGAAAATATTTTAAAAATGGTAAGGTTTAAGTGTGATAAACCTTAATCAAATTTACCTTTATTTCAATCATTGAATCTAAAAATAGAATAATATACCATTTGAAAAAATACGACTTTAATATTTTTTACTTACTGTTATATACATATATTATACTATTATTATATACACTCTATATCTTCTAAAAATATTTTTCAATTGTAGCTCTAATAGTCCTTCAACGAACCTAAAACATACAATTTGTAAAAATATAATGATTTAGTTACTATATTCTGTGTGGTATGTGGTAAACAACCTTGTATAAAGGTGTATTTTATGATACAGCATGAAGTAAACTATTAACAACTTTGTTTTTAAAGAAAAATGTTAACTTGTTTTTAGTTCTAAAATCTTTGAGAGCATAATACAATACTAAAGTAAAATCAGTTTTATACTGCTGGCATGTGAATATGAAGAAAGTGCTGTGCTGTTAAACATCTTACAATATAATTAGATCATCAAGATATGGAATACAATACCCCTTTGTTTAACTTCAGTTTGCCCCTAATAACTTTCTTGTTATTAAGGTATAAAGTTATAGGCGCACACTATAAGTTATAATACTATTAGCGAACTATTAGTAACTAGTATTTAGTACCCTTTAAGGTTGAAAGGCATAAAACAAGAAAATGAGTATCATACTTTGTATTATTATGACATAACGTAAATAAATATATTATTCTACTCGGCTACCTCACCTCTCGCATGTACTTGTGATGTGTGTCATCAGTGTTTCACAAGTACATGGGACCTACAGTTTATCGCCGAATCCGAACGGCACTATTTGAGAGGCTGTACAAGGCCTCCTTGAGGTGGCGGCTCGTTGGTCGCTCTATTTAGATAAATAAATATTTTTATTTAAATAAATAAAGCGACCGTACTGGCTGGGGATCGAACACAGGACCTTCCGCTCCGCAGATCGACACACTAACGCTGCCACTACGGCCGGCCACTATAGCATTGCTACATAATAATTATTATATTAAACTGGTCAATTTTAAAATAATCATTTGATATAAGAAAATTTATGACAATAGTTAATAGGTGATATAGGTAATACCGTATGATCGAAAAAAAGGCTTGGAAATGACGATCAGTGACATTCCCCAGATAATTTTACATCTAAAATGATAGCGATGGTAATTTCAAAGCCACTACTGACGCCGTTTTTAATAATAAAACACAAAATAAGACGTATTAGAACATATAAAATCCGTATTTACTGGTTATAAATTAAACGTTTTATTCAAATAGTTTATGTGCAAATCAGTATATTTCACATTTTATTAAAATAATACAAATAAAGGTGAATTTTTTGGAAAAGAATACTGTATATTTCGCCACTCATAGACACCAGACCAGAAAGATAAGACATTATTTACAAGACAAGTACATAATTATGATATTTTCATATATTATATTTATTTTACGTAATATTATATCGAGAGTAGAGTAAACAAGTTACAAAAAGTATTAAAAACGGTTTTAATTTCATTTAATTCTTTTGGATTGTTAAATTTGCCCACGATACTTAAAGATGTCTCTAAAATATAAGGTAATTATATGAAAATTCCTAATTTCATTATCTTTTTATTGTCAATTATTACAGTATTTTCCGCTAAGAGAAGGTATGACAAAAGAAAAGAGTTGATAATTTAATTAACAAAAAGGACAAAAAATTTAATGCTCTTAAAAAATATTTTCTTTTGAGGAAATTAAAATGTGCGTAAAGACAATTTTACAACCAATATTAGAGTTTTAATTTGTAACTGCCATAAATATAAATATTAATTAATTTTAATGTGACTAAAACTTTATATAGCTGGGTTTTTAAGTTCTATACTAATATACAATATAGATAATAGTATCTATTTAAATTATAAACATAATAGACCATACCAATTATATAAGAATAAGTAGACAGAGAGTATGTATTTAAAAATAATTTAAACATATTTCTAAATGGATGCGTATTGAAAATTCTTGCAACTGTTGATATTTTTAGTTGCGAATTTTTTTCAGCAATTTTTGTTATCTAGATGGTGTAATCTAACAATGGACTAATGCCATATTGTATATTTATTAAATAATGTTAACCAGCAATATTATCAGATAACTACAACATCACGAGGTTTAATTCTACTTTTTTAAAAAAGAAATCTCAAAATTATGGATAGTAAATAAATAAATAAATAAATAAATAAATGCCTTTATTGTCAAAAAAATTTTCAATTTGTAGACAAAGGTAAACTAAACAAACAAAGTAAACTAACAGGGTACACAAACAAACAAACAAAAGATAATACAAAACATTATACAAATAATATTGTCAGTCTTATTGTTTAAAATAAATATTTATAAATGTTTACAATGTCAAAGAACAAAAAAATAAAAACAACATTCAAAAATATTTAGCTAGTTTATAGTAAATATCAAAGACCTCTAAATAAATTTATTTCGATGTCATTAGTAAATATAGCAATAGCAAACATTAAACCAGTGTTTACAAGATCAAATTCGATTTTCAAAATATAATTCATTTACAGCGTAGAAAGCCTTGTCTAGTAAATAAGAGTTCAATGCTTTGCGAAATGAAGAAAATGATGTTATGGATTTGATTTCAAATGGCAGGTGATTGTGCATTTTTTTTGAGTTGTATAATATTGAACTTTTAACTAACTCTGAGCGTGGGGTAGGTAGATAAAGATATTGCTCCGCGTTCCTGAGTGGATAAGTGTGAGATGGCCTATCTTGAGAAGCTGATACATGCTTACGTATTAGACAGACAGGACGGCATGTTTAGCAAAATAAAAACCAATTTCGTAGGTTAAATATTAGAAATTTTTACAGATAATTGCATTGATAGAAACAATAATTTAGAAAGGATGATTTTATTCAAAATAATGACAAAATGCTTTCAATAATCAACATATCACATATAAGTGACTAACCTAAGATATAGATTAATTTGTTTTGACTCAAAATATACTAGCAAAATCTATGAAACTTCAACCCTTTCGAAAGTATTAAGGGGCTACAGCAAAAATTGTTGTCTCATTGCAGGACAACAGTTGCTAGAATTATAATGATCGTTTGTATATTGTTAACTGTCTATTAGAAAAATGGCCCATTTAATATAAATGGCAAATCTACAGAGTATTAGTTATGAAGAAAACCCATGAACACAAATGGAAGTTGCTCACCGATATTATGAAAATTTCCTAGGATTATTAGTAGAATAGAAAAACACTTGCATAGAGATAACGCATGTAAGGCAGATAAAAAGCAGTGGACAATGTAATAAGAAAAGATAATAAAGTAGGTTTTAGAGGGGAGCAAAAGGTTAAGCTATAAATTTCTATAAATATTATGAATGCTATTGTATTTTTATACTGACTTCTAAAGAATACAACATTTTTAAAAGAAAAATATTTTTATTTTCTTTAAATGTTCCAATGGAATATATTTATTTATTTATGTTGTGGTATCCATGATCAGTAGAAAGTTAAAACAGTTTTTATCATATACTGATTAGTTCAGTTAGAAAATCCTGCAAATAGTTTTTCTCATGATTTTTGATCTACAGTATGTCCCCGGATTGTCTTTACAAGAGGAAATTTTTTTTATTGTTGACATTTTCAGAAAAATTCATTCTTTATAAAAAATTTTGCTTGTTCCAAAATGGTTAATCCCGTTTATAAGCGGGATTAACCATTTTGGAACAAGTATACTTTTTAATTGTAAAAGTATACTTTTACAATTTTCCGTATTGTTTTAGAGAAAATTAAAAAAAAACATGAAAGTATAGTTGAATTTTTCGTGAGTATAGTTAAGACGCGTTCCTATCGTAATATAAATTTACTTTCATTCTTTGATAGATTGTTATTTCTTTGATTTTAATTAACATAACATTTTTGCTGTTTTATAATCTTAAATTACTAACAACAGCAAATAATATGAAGAATCAAATTTAATAATAACCATCTATCAAAGAATGAAATCGAAATGATATAACCCTAGAAAAGCCTTTTGGATTTTAGGACTTAGGAACAAAATCAACCATATTTTCATGTTTTCTTTTTTTCTTTTTTGGAAAATGTCCTTGTACCTTTTCAGTTGTCCACCCGGCCTCCTCTTACCGTCTACAAGCTCACCGTAAAGCAGACATTTTGGAATGCGGTTTTCTTGCATTCTGCATACGTGACCAGCCCATCTTAAGCAGGATTTTGTAACCATGACTTTAATACTCTCGCAGTTAGCTTTTTCAAGGACCGATACGTTTGAGACATGATGGAACCACCGGATTCTTAAGAGTTGTCTAAGGTGTCTCTGTTGCAACTTGTTTAATGCGTTCATGTGTCGGCAGTACGGCACCCAGGTTCCGCTCTCATATAACATGGTGGGTTTGGTAATTGCTCGGTACACTGATACAAGAAAACTTTAATTTCCAAAATGCTCTTGACGCGCTGCTAATCCTGTGCTGAATTTCAGAGTTTTAACGTATGTATAAACGGGATTAACCATTTTAGAACATACAAATATTTTTATGAAGAATGTATTTTTCTCAAAATATCAATAATAAAAAAAAATTCTTGTAAAGATAATCCGGCGACATACTGTATTGTGGTTAATTTGAATATTTTCTTTAATCTTTAAATTAAATAACCGAAACTCATTAAATAGATCAAAGAGTAGCCATAGACCAAACCATTTCCTTGAATCCCAAATCAAACCAAACGCTTTTATTCACTCCTCTCCCTCTGTGGTGTCGCAATTTGCCATTAACTTAATATGAGTTGGAAAGTATTTAATCTGCGCTAATAAATTACCAACTTAAGTGAATTTAATAGGAATCATTAGCGACTTAGAATGGTCGAGAGCATTCTTTTAAAGTAACATATGTACAAAATGTACCGGTGGTAAAAATAATAATATTGCAAGCCCATTTGTTTACAAAAAGAAAACTATTTAAATATTTTTAAACGAGTATACTAATTAAATATACCACTATTATTTCCGCCCAAAAAATAATTAATTACATACTTAGTTGTTTTAATTAATAAATTAGTCTAAATAAATATGGATTTGACTCAGAAATCAATATAATATCAAGTTAATAACAATGAACGTCTCTGCTGTTATAAATAAGCATTCGTCAAAAAATGAAAGAAAATTTATAAGGCGTTACTTTTTACCATATTGCCTAATACACATACAAAACTCAGTTTCTTAGTATTTGAAGCAATTATTATTAATCAACGTAAACAGTCAATTATTGTAGTTTGAATAATCGGATCATATTAATTGGTCCTTTTTAACAAAAAAAATATTTAAACATGTTTTTTATTTTGTAATTAAATAAGCGAACTACATCGACAATTATCTGTACTCTTTGAAAATTATTTAAATCATTAAAAATAATCTAAAATGTCAATATTCCATTGGTATAATGATAAATGAGGTCTAAATTATAAGAAAATACATTTTCTGTGAAAACTTGAGGAGATAGTTATATCTCTCTAAAAATGGCATAGTACAGTTTGATAGACAATTAAATTGTGTATCTGATTCTCGTAAAATATACAGGATGTTCTATTTAAATTAAACAAGTTATTGCCGTTTAAAGCTACTAATAATTATTTAAAATAAATTTTTGGACACTCTGTATAAGGTAGTATTTTGTTTATTATTGCAACACAATATCTGATCAATAAATAGACTTCAATATATATTTAAAATTAAAAACATTGATACCCTTGGAGAAATAAAGCCTTATTTTTTTACTGCAATTTCACAAAATTGAAAATATTTTAAAAGCGGTAAGGTTTAAGTGTGATAAACCTTAATCAAATTTACCTTTATTTCAATCATTGAATCTAAAAATAGAATAATATACCATTTGAAAAAATACAACTTTAATATTTTTTACTTACTGTTATATACATATATTATACTATTATTATATACACTCTGTATCTTGTAAAAATATTTTTCAATTGTAGCTCTAATAGTCCTTCAACGAACCTAAAAATGATTTAGTTACTATATTCTGTGTGGTATGTGGTAAACAACCTTGTATAAAGGTGTATTTTATGATACAGCATGAAGTAAACTATTAACAACTTTGTTTTTAAAGAAAAATGTTAACTTGTTTTTAGTTCTAAAATCTTTGAGAGCAAAATACAATACTAAAGAAAAATCAGTTTTATACTGTTGGCATGTGAATATGAAGAAAGTGCTGTGCTGTTAAACATCTTACAATATAATTAGATCATCAAGATTTGGAATACAATACTCCTTTGTTTAACTTCAGTTTGCCCCTAATAACTTTCTTGTTATTAAGGTATAAAGTTATAGGCGCACACTATAAGTTATAATACTATTAGCGAACTATTAGTAACTAGTATTTAGTACCCTTTAAGGTTGAAAGGCATAAAACAAGAAAATGAGTATCATACTTTCTATTATTATGACATAACGTAAATAATTATATTATTCTACTCGGCTACCTCTCGCATGTACCTGTGATGTGTGTCATCAGTGTTTCACAAGTACATGGGACCTACAGTTTATCCCCGAATCCGAACGGCACTATTTGAGAGGCTGTACAAGGCCTCCTTGAGGTGGCGGCTCGTTGGTCGCTCTATTTAGATAAATAAATATTTTTATTTAAATAAATAAAGCGACCGTACTGGCTGGGGATCGAACACAGGACCTTCCGCTCCGCAGATCGACACACTAACGTGCCACTACGGCCGGCCACTATAGCATTGCTACATAATAATTATTATATTAAACTGGTCAATTTTAAAATAATCATTTGATATAAGAAAATTTATGACAATAGTTAATAGGTGATATAGGTAATACCGTATGATCGAAAAAAAGGCGTCCAGTTGGCTTGGAAATGACGATCAGTGACATTCCCCATATAATTTTACATCTAAAATGATAGCGATGGTAATTTCAAAGCCACTACTGACGCCGTTTTCAATAATAAAACACAAAATAAGACGTATTACAACATATAAAATCCATATTTACTGGTTATAAATTAAACGTTTTATTCAAATAGTTTATGTGCAACTCAGTATATTTCACATTTTATTAAAATAATACAAAAGGTGAATTTTTTGGAAAAAAATACTGTATATTTTGCCACTCATAGACACCAGATCAGAAAGATAAGACATTATTTACAAGTACATAATTATGATATTTTCATATATTATATTTATTTTACGTAATATTATATCGAGGGTAGAGAAAACAAGTTACAAAAAGTATTAAAAACGGTTTTAATTTCATTTAATTCTTTTGGATTGTTAAATTTGCCCACGATACTTAAAGATGTCTCTAAAATTTAAGGTAATTATATGAAAAGTCCTAATTTCATTATCTTTTTATTGTCCATTATTACAGTATTTTCCGCTAAGAGAAGGTATGACAAAAGAAAAGAGTTGATAATTTAATTAACAAAAAGGACAAAAAATTTAATGCTCTTAAAAAATATTTTCTTTTGAGGAAATTAAAATGTGCGTAAAGACAATTTTACAACCAATATTAGAGTTTTAATTTGTACCTGCCATAAATATATATTAATTAATTTTAATGTAACTAAAACTTTATATAGCTGGGTTTTTAAGTTCTATACTAATATACAATATAAATAATAGTATTTATTTAAATTATAAACGTAATAGACCATACCAATTATATAAGAATAAGTAGACAGAGTGTATGTATTTAAAAATAATTTAAACATATTTCTAAATGGACGCGTATTGAAAATTCTTGCAACTGTTGATTGACATTTTTAGTTGCGAATTTTTTTCAGCAATTTTTGTTATCTAGAGATGGTGTAATCTAACAATGGACTAGTGCCATATTGTATATTTATTAAATAATGTTAACCAGCAATATTATCAGATAACTACAACATCACGAGGTTTAATTCTACTTTAAAAAAAAAAGAAATCTCAAAATCATAGACAGTACGGCATGTTTAGCAAAATAAAAACCAATTTCGTAGGTTAAATATTATAAATTTTTACAGATAATTGCATTGATAGAAACAATAATTTAGAAAGGATGATTTTATTTAAAATAATGACAAAATGCTTTCAGAAATCAATATATCGCTTATAAGTGACTAACCTAAGATATAGATTAATTTGTTTTGACACAAAATATTCTAGCAAAATCTATGAAACTTCAACCCTTTCGAAAGTATTAAGTGGCTACAGCAAAATTGTTGTCTCATTGCAACACAATAGTTGCTAGAATTATAGTGATTGTTTGAATATTGTTAACTGTATATTAGAAAAATGGTTCATTTAATATAAATCGCAAAATAACAATTCTACAGATTATTAGTTATGAAGAAAACCCATGAACACTAACGGAAGTTGCTCACCGATATTATAAAAATTTCCAAGGATAATTAGTAAAATATAAAAACACTTTTATAAAGCTAAGGCATGTAAGGTAGATAAAAAAGCAACTGACTTCTAAAGAATGCCATATTTTTGAAAGAAAAATATTTTTATTTTCTTTAAATGTTTCAACGGAATATATTTATTTATTTACGTTGTGGTATCCATCATCAATAGAAAGTTAAAACAGTTTTTATCATATACTGATTAATTCAGTTAGCAAATCCTGCAACTGGTTTTTTTTTCATGATTTTTGATCTAGAGTATGCCCCCAGATTGTCTTTACAAGAAGACACATTTTTTTTATTGTTGACATTTTCAGAAAAATGCTCTCTTTATAAAAAAATTTGCTTGTTCCAAAATGGTTAATCCCGTTTATACTTTTCCAAATTTCCATATCGTTTTAGAGAAAATTAAGAAAAATATGAAAGTATAGTTGAATTTTTCATGAGTATAGTTGAAGTTCTAAAAATTAAAACGCGTTTCTATGGTAATATAAATTCACTTTCATTCTTTGATAGATTGTTGTTTATGTAATTTTAATTAACATAACATTTTTCGGTGTTTTATAATATTAAATTACGAACAACAGCAAATAATATGAAGAATAAAATTTAATAATATCCATCTATCAAATAATGAAATCGAAATGATATAACCCCAGAAACGCCTTTTGGTTTTTAGGACTTCAACCATATTCTCATGTTTTCTTATTATTTTTCTAAAATGGTATTGACATTTCGAAAAGTATAAACGGGATTACATATGTACATACATACATGCTGCCATTACTCGCTGACGAGTATTCGACACGTATCAGAAGATGGTCACGCAAGGCGTTTTCTTTCATGCATGTTAATCCTCTTTAAGTTTTCGTGGAAAATGTCCTTGTACCTTTAGTTGTCCACCCGGCCTCCTCTTACCGTCTACAAGCTCACCGTAAAGCAGTCATTTTGGTATGCAGTTTTCTTGCATTCTGCATACGTGACCATCCCATCTTAAGTGGGATTTTGTAACCATGACTTCAGTACTCTCGCAGTTAGCTTTTTCAACGACCGATACGTTTGAGACATGATGGAACCACCGGATTGTTAAAAATTGTCTAAGGTGTCTCTCTTGCAACTTGTTTAATGCGTTTATGTGTCGGCGGTACGGCATGGCACCCAGGTTTCGCTCTCATATAACATGGTGGGGATTATAATTGCTCGGTACACTGCTCGTTTTTGTACTCATCTCATGATTGTAGAAAACTCTGTCTTTTAATTTCCATGGTTCTTGAGGCGCGGCTAATTCTGTGCTGAGTTTTAACGTATGTATAAACGGGATTAACCATTTTAGAACATACAAATATTTTTATGAAGAATGCATTTTTTTCAAAATGTCAATAATAATAAAAAAAATTCACAGTCCTTTACAAAGATGCAATCGGGGGGGCATTGAAAATGATGAATAAAAACGTTAAAATATGATTAGTGTTAATATGAGTGTATTACATACATATGTTTAAATAACGAACGTTATGGATGAATCTTAAATAACGAAGTTTATGGCGCTCTTCTGTGACGGCTTTTTATGTCTTAATAATTATATATAGGGTGTTTTAGAACTCGAACCAAAGTCGAAATTTTGCAAAATCTCAAAAAAGAAAATCTCTCCAAAATAATAAATAGAAAATGACATTTACCCTCTATAGATAGATAGAACCCTACCTATGGTCCCATATAAACTGTATACTAAAATAAATAGCTTTGACATATAATTGTGGTTTTTCTTGATATACTTCCCTGATTTTATTTTATTTTTCCAGAGCACTAATACTCTCTTTATATAGTTATTTTTTATTCCTAGAACGATGATTTGAAGAAGAAATATTTCGTTCATATTATTGATGTCACTAAATAAACCCTTGAATAATATTTTATACTTCTAGATGTTATAGTACTACCCTTTTCTACTATGTACTATGATTTTCATACAACAAATCGTTCGACATAATTTTACACTCTAAGAGGATACATTTTCTAAAATCGCTTTGCATAACTAATTCACTAATCACTAATGTCCTGTAAACGAACCTTTGTGCTAATATTGATGTATCTAAAGCTAGTGGTATAAACTGACCCCTAAAATATCTAAAAACTTGATATATAATCTCTATAATCTAACTGATACACCATTGACAATGACAAATAATTGATTTCTGCAGGTATTTTGTGTAGGTGTTTTTCAGGTATGTTTTAATATTTATTCGTTTTACATAAAGAAATACCGATTAAACGATATAATAATACTTCATAACAAATCTAGACTTTCATTTAAAAAAAGAATCATCAAGATTAGTGAGGCGGTTTCGGCGGGATGGATGTAACAAAAAAACCCTTTGAGCTTTTATATATGTATCCCACTTCGGTGTCACAAGCTGAATTTTTCAGGGAAGGAAGTACAAGTACGTGATATGGGGACCCTTATTCCAAAAGTAGTACAAAATTAGACCGGGTAAAAGGGCACTATCATCAAAAATCGATATATTAATACCACCGTATAGAGAAAACAAATACTTATTTTTTGATCCAGTACACAATAAAGTCTTTGTAGGGAGTAATTATTTATAATTATTTACAAAAAAACATTTCTATTAGCGCTTATGACCAAAAAAAACTTTAAACATGAATAACTCATTTCAATCATGCGAAAATTTGGTTTAAAAATAGACTTTTTTTAATATAACTTTCATTTAACGAAAAACGAAGGCCTAAATGAAAAAAAGAGACAATTTAAAAGTTTCGCTTATGTCTTGACACGGAAGGTATCAAAGCAAACCCCATATTTTTTGCTTTTAAACTAATAAAGATATATCAATAAACAATTAGCGATGTAATGGTTTTGCGCGCGCTGGCCGACTGCCGCCGTTGCGCCGAGATTTCCTATACCCTTGTATATATGACGTCATGGTGTGGCAAATGTAGCATTTTAATTCGATTTGGGCTCCCTTATATAGGATAACAGAAACATTTTCAATGTTAAAAATCTTGTAAAGATAATCCGGGGACATACTGTATTGTGGTTAATTTGTGTATTTTCTTTAATCTTTAAATTAAATAACCGAAACTCATTAAATAGATCAAAGAGCAGCTGATAAAGATACTCGTGAATGAAGAACCATTTCCTTGAATCCCAAATCAAACCAAACGCTTTTATTCACTCCTCTCCCTCTGTGGTGTCGCAATTTGCCATTAACTTAATATGAGTTGGAAAGTATTTAATCTGCGCTAATAAATTACCAACTTAAGTGAATTTAATAGGAATCATTAGCGACTTAGAATGGTCGAGAGCATTCGCTGTACACGGATAGAAGATAACGACCAATATATTTGCGGTCGGGAGTCCGAAGCGGTTTCGTGTACGAGGCGATTATTCGAAGCATTCGCTGTTTTGTGCTATTTAGTACTGGGAAATGGATTGCTAATTTGCCAGGCGCGTTAAGAACAATAAACTCCAAGTTCAAACATTCTTTAGGAGTTTAGTAAATGACGCATTTGTACGTACTCTGTAGATTTTGACAATATCATAGATATTAAAAATTGAACGTTAAATTATTTTTATTATTCTAAAGATCCAATAGAGAAACTTAACTTAGAGAGTTACGAAATAAAAAGTTAAAAATGTAGGAAACGAATACGGACTAAACACCAATGTTTGTAAAAATAAAGCTTGAATCAGAATTGATACAGTTAAGTTCTATAGATTTGTTATACAGGGTGGTCCGAACTGTATTCCGGAAACTTCGGCAGCACATTCTGCACATAAAAATAAGTAAAAAAGTTTGTATAATTGTATGTCCTAAAATGCTTAGTTTCGGAGATACAGGGTGTAGGAGTTTCATTTTTATTTCGATTTTTTCCGAATAATTTCTGAAGTTAGTTGGCCAATATTTAGATGAAAAAAAAAACAGAACGTCAACGGTTTATTGTAGACGTATCTGTTTTAAAAAGGTAAAGTGTTCTCGAATAGTTGAATTTAAATATTTAAAATAGTTTTTTTCTTTTTTTTTGTTTTTTTTTGCTTCCGACGACGGAAAGAGATAAACTTTCCGAAACGTTTCTTTGTTAGGCAAATTTGTATAACTGTAAACATAACTTCTGACAAGCAGTGTCCGTCTAGGTTTAACGCCAGAAGTGTTTACAAAAAATAACTATTTTATTTTGTAGATTTTCTAGTAGTGATGGGTTGTTATTTAACTATCTGTTATTTTATAACAATTATTTATAAATAACATAACGCAACCGTTACTACTTCTAAAAAATAACAGATATAAAATAACGACACGTAGAGATCGGCCGCTCGTGAAACGAAAAACGAAGTCGCCGCTCTGCACCACCACGAAATTCTATGCTGCTCGAAGCAATTCCAAAAAACAACTTATATGGATGGAAAACATGTTATTTCGTCAACCATCGATACAGGCGGCGAGACAACGGACAATGGAGTGGGGAAAGCGCTACGGCGAACGTAGCTGCTTCGGTCGAAACCGTCGATGGTCGTATTGGGTTTGCAACAGCTTAAAAATAATAGGATATAAAAGAAGCAGGTTTTTTGAAACAGTTGCGGGCATAACGCCTGGCGATCGAGATAACAGGAGTGGGAAAGAAACGCTGCTGCATCGGTCGATTGTCGACGGACGCTCGCAACGGGTTGGAGAAGCAGTCATTTTAGATATATTGTTTTTCAACCTGTTACGAGCATAACAGGGCGGCGGTCGAGATAATCGGAGTGGGAAAGGAACGCTGCTGCATCGGTCGATTGTCGATGGAGGTTTGAAACAGGTTGGGGAATAACGCATCAGTTGTTTTAGATACATTCTGTTTCAACCTGTTACGAGCATAACGGACGGAGGTCGAGATATTATGGCGCTGTATGTTTCAGTACTTACTTATTAAGTTTCAATATTTAGGTATTTATTTATTCTGAAAAATTTTCAGAATAATATTTTAAGATTTTTTAAAAATGTATACAGGGTGTTTTGAAAAATCTGGTCATTGATTAATCACGATCCTGCCCTTGACGTAAAAAGCTGATTTTTGGAAAACGGATTGACATTAGTGTGTAGAGGTTCGATAAGAAGGGATTTTTCGAAACTCGAATTCTAAGGGGGTGAAACTACTCTCAAATATTAGAATATTTTTTATTTAAAAACCGGTGAGTTTTTCGGAAAAAACTCTTAAAACACGTATATTTTATTTTGTTGTTTTACATATTTAAGGATTTTTTAAAAATATATACAGGGTGTTTCATAAAATATGACCATTGAGTAATCACTATTCTGCTTAAACTGCTTGACGTTTAAAGCTGATTTTTGGCAAACGGATTGACTGTTGGGTTTAGGTTCGATAAGTAGGGCTACTCAATCGAATCTCAAATTCCAACAGGGTGAAAACGCCCCTCAAATATTACAATATTTGTTATTTAAAAAACGGTTAGTCTTTCGGGAAAACGCCTGGACACGCATAATTTATTTTGTTTTTTTTACATATTTTGAAATTTTTAAAAATCATACAGGGTGTTCCAAAAGTTGAGTAATTGATTAACCACGATTCTGCTTAAAGTGCTCGACGTTAGAAAGCTTATTTTTGGCAAATGTGAGAAAATTTTATCCAGTTCGTATGTTAATGGAAATTCTTGTTTTGCTTTATCATCACCATTAGAAATTATTAATTCGACGCGAACGAAGTCGCGGGTACACGCTAAGTGTAAAATTAATTCGAACTCTAGTGTGTAGTTGGTTTACTTATGAAGAATATACTACACATTTTCTTATATTGCTATTTTTTGACCGCAAATGGTAAAATCATAACTAAGAGCTTCTCGCCCGTCGAGTGAGATGCACCCTGTACACTGCTACGCAATTCAGGATCTACCCGGATCGAGGGGCAGGGCGTAGGTAGATCGGAATGTATAGGTATAGACGAGTGGCGGAATTTTGGCTTTTTTTATATCGCAATTTGTAAACAGCGCTTATTTGTAAACAACAACCGTTTTAGAGAGGTATTTTAGATAACAATCGATATTTAGAAATGTTTTGACACCCTGGAAATACTACCACCGAGCACGTCATTGTTGCAACTTGCAACTGCGTTAATACGCCTGGCGGCGACCGCCTCATACTCTTTCAGATATTTAGCAGTAAAATAAAGAAACCTGTTAATTTTAAGCTGTTATTTTAAGCTGTTTTTTATAAATAACTATAACAGTTTCAACTGTTATCTAAAAATAACAGTTTTGCCCATCACTATTTTCTAGCAGTGCAGTGGCGAAATACCCATAAAGGATTTTTTTGGAGATAACTTAAATATGTTGACTAAATATTTTTAACTTATTTAATTAACAATAGAAAAAATTGATATGGTGACGGGCAGAGATTCGTTCTGCACTGCTGTCGATAGATCAATCCGTCGTTCGAAGTCCTGTCTTCGCTATTTATAATTAAAGGGTATCTTGCATCAGCATTATTGAACAATGAAGGCTGGATACATAACTGGATATCAAAATCTCAACGTTGACACGATCAAAATATTAACGTAACTTCAGAAATTATTTGGAAAAAATCGAAGTAAAAATGAAACTTCTACACTTTGTATCTCCGACACTAAGCATTTTAGGACATACATTTATACGAACTTTTTTACTTATTTTTATCTGCAGAATATGCTGCCGAAGTTTCCGAAATACAGTTAGGACCACCATGTAGTTTTATCTCTTCAGTAATTAGGCGAACCTAGTTCAACAACTTTATAAATTAATAAGTACGTAAAAATTCATACAGTACCCTATTTCACCCCTAAAAACCTCAGCTAAACAAAACACGTACTCTTCCGCAATTCCGTAACCCGCCTCATTTCATTTCACCTCGACGTATGAATTATGAAATTCGGTCGTCCATCTTCCAGCAGCTTTTCCTTCGTCCCGCCTGAAATCCGCGCGCGATGGTGGCCAAATTAAAAAATAAAAGTTTTATCAGATGCGGTCGCGCCTAATTAAAAAGGCCCATCAATTTTGCTTTCGGTCCAAGCGCCAACCGCTTGCAAATTTAATCGCGGCCCTGGCATAAGTTAACTATTACTTTAATTCCTGTAATTTCGCTTGGAATGAACGAAAAAAAAAAGATCTGGAATGCTTACGGTGAGAATAAAAAAGAATCTTCGTCGCCTGTTTTCTCTTTCCTTAGTAAACATACGTAGTGAATAAATGTAGGTTTAATAGATTTTTATCAATTTTTGAGTCACTCGAATGAACAGGATTCACATTACGTATTTAAAACCTTTAAAAAAGAAACGTTATCTTATGTATATTTAATCTTTAGATATTATGCACTACACACGTCTAACTTGTTTGACCCAATGGTGCTACCGAATCTACGGAATTGTGGATTGCCTCTACACTACAAGATTTCACCATAAATCTGTCTCTAATTATTATCAGTTGAATTTTGCTTCCCATGGCTCCACTGTACCAAAAGTATATTAAAAATCGATTCTGCAATCGCGAATCTACCGAGAGAAGAAGAACTATATTATGGGCTGAAAACACTATTATGCAAAAGGGGCTTAACAGAAAAAAATAATGTCTGTTGTGTGATTTGCTGGTCAGATTACTAGCTACAGAGCCTACACACGACCCGATTTTTCATACACTTCGACTAAATCGACTCAACCTTCCGACCTAGTTGAACCGTATATAGCCGATTTTATGAGTGCATATTCCAGATTGACAAATATAGACAAGATTTCGGTATGGCAATGGGATCACCTCTCTCTCCTTTGTTAAGTAATATTTAACGCAGAAGTGTTTACAAAAAATAATTATTTTATATTGCAGATTTTCTTGCAGTGCAGTGGCGAAATACTCATAAAGGATTTATTTGGAAAGATGACTCCGCCACATAGGTCTAGACATTTTTAAAAAAATACTTTAAGTTATAATTTATTAACGAGTTAAATTAATATTTTCGTTCATTAAAAAAAAATTAATAGACACTCAGAAATATTATCCCATCATCTAATAATATTATTAGATGTATTTTCCAATAAATTTAAAATACCTTACAATAAATTTATAAATTACTTATACTCCTATTGGTTTTTAGATTGTTTAAACTTTGTATAGATCGAACTATTTTACGAGATAATCCCGAACAAACGTCAATTAAAAGTTATCCAGTTCCGGCATACGTATATAAATTTCGTATTCTCTCTTTGCCGATCTCTGGTTTAATAATTTTCAATTATTTTTCCATCTCGATTGCTAATTTCCTATTAAAAGTTTCCCTTAATTCTCCAGCATTTTCCGGCTATCGCATACAATTTTCGATCGGAATGACTTCCGTCGAGAAATATTAATGGATATGCTCGTTTAAATTTGACCGATTATTAATAGAAATGATTTTGTAATGTGTATTAATTAGTTCTGTTTGCTTTGTACTATTTACTTATTCTACTAAACCCTTGCTCTGTTTAATGTGAAAGGTTAACATGGATATTAGATTTTTTTATCCCGAAATCCCTATTATTGAAACAAGAAAAATGTATTCTAGTCTGATCTGATCAGATCATTGAACTAACAACAGTTTTTTTTTTCGTAAAACGGTCCCTCTAGTATTTACTACATTTTTGTCTGTTGTAAAAAAACGCCACAACGCATGGTTTTTGAAAAAAAATTGGAGAATTTATTTTTTCAAAGCAGACCTACAAAATATACAGGGAGTTTCAATATTCCGTGAACATAGAACAAGTACGTATATTTTGAATCAAAATAAAATAATTGCACATAATTTACCTTTATACAAAAGTGCTTCGTTTGTCCGTCAGAGGGCATCAATAAGTAACATTTACAGAATCGCATTTTTGAGCACAGTTTAATTATTAATTTAATATAAAAAACTTATAGTTTGATAATTTCAACTGTTTACTAGGAAGTAACAAAAAATGGAACAACTTGGTAAGCTCATATAAAGGTACATTTTTCGTTTTAAATTTATACAAATATGTCGAAAATCGGCCACTGGCATCAATTGAACCACGTAATCATTCGAAGGACGCATCTAAAAGATGTCAGACACACAAAAGCCAGAATAGATGCCGAATGCGGCACTGACCACCGACTTTTAATTTCAAAAAAGAAAATCCAGTTAAAACCCAAACATCCACACTGTAAAAAGCAAAATTTCGGAGATACAGGGTTTCTTACGTACCAGATACAAATTTGATTTTAATTTCTATTTTTTCCAAATAATTTCTCTGAACTAACGTCGATATTTGGATGAAAATTGGTGTCTTGATGTTTTTTAATACGAGAAGTTTGATTTAGATGGCAATGACTCCTACTTGTAGGGAGCACCATCTACGTGTTTTTTACGTAAAAATGTCTCTTGGTAAATATCGCTATGAGCAACCGTTTCCAAGATATTGGGAATAAAACTAGTATAAAATTAATGAAACACATTTAGGACATAAATTTATACCAATTTTTTACTTATTTCTATTTGCAGAATATACTGCCAAATTTTCCCGAATACAATTCGGGCCACCCTGTATTCTTCTTTATACCAAAACCCCGAAATTTTTCTGAGAAACCCTGTATAACTAATAAATAGTTTATTACCGAATAAGCTCGGACTACATAGTTAATTAACATGGACAGTTCATCAATCTTAATTGCTCTTCTCCAATTCAACGTCAATCTACCGAAACTTTACGACTATCCACTACGCGTTTAACGATACAGCTAAAACAAGATTTTTAACTTGATTTATAGGAAGACACGTATAGTTTCGGCGTGGCAATAATCCCCTATCTAGAACCGTTTTAATAGCGACAGAAGTCGCTGCTTATCAACCTTTTTCCCAGCACCGGCCGCCTATAACAAGTTCCTCCAAACATAATTGGATGCTTAGAAGAGATTATAGTAATAATAGGAGATAATTATATATTTACAGGGTTCGGAGAGCGTCGATTTTGTACCGGTGATTATTTTTTAGGTACCCTGAGTAGGGCCTTTAAAATGTTTTTCATAGACGTGTGAAAAGTGTTATTAAATTCTTGGAGACGACAGATGCGACGGTAATATCGTCTTTTATTAAATCGTTAACGTTCATAAAGATTTTTGTCTTTAATACCGAATATTTTATTATATTATAATAAGTTTTTTGTACCTATTCAAAATTGTTATTAACTCGAGTATGAACTTTTTTTATGTTTGTAATTATTAAACTTAAAAAGAAAATTCCTATTTTAAATATTTCATTCCTATTTTAAAAATTTTATTCCTATTTTAAATATTTCATTACATGATCTGAATATTCCATTACATGATCTTATACAGGGTAGCTGTTATGTATGGAAACGGTCGAATATTAGGTAAAATATAGGAGGTACCGCAAAAAGTTAAATACAAAAGTTATAGGATTTTTAAATATCTATTAGCGATAATGAATTTAAGTATACAGGGTCGGTCATAAAGTCGTGGCACATAAAAGTTTCATTTTTTAAATATAACCTCCTGTATATTATTGCATGTTTTAATTCTTCCTTCAATTCTAAGCAAAAATCAAAATACACGCAATGTACCTCAAACCAACAGTTTCTGAGTTATTGACTTTTGAAAATATCATTTTGCCACGCCTTTTCTAATTCGAAGTTCAATAAAACACAAGTTTACTTAATCGGTAATGAGTTACAAAGAGGCCATTAGCTTTTTAATTTTAACAGCCGGGTGGTCGGGGTTCAAAGATATTAATAAAAGGGCGCCACGAGATTATACTCTATGAACTCGGCAATAAAGATGTAACTATTAAGTAGACTTCAACACTAACCTCGAACTGTTGAGTGCAACTATCATGAACTTCAAATATTACTATAATTCGTTAAAAAGTGACTCTAACTTAACTATGACACTAGACTGTAAATAATACTACTAAAAAAAAAATAATTAAGCAATTTATTGAAATATTAAAAAGTTAATATATAAATAAAAGAGAGGAAGGAAATGTAGATGACTGAAAATGTAAATTAAATCAGAATTTAAATCAATAAGAAATAACTAAATCTATGACGTCAAACCCCCTTAGCTAACTTATACTAGATACAGTCAGGGTGGTTTATAAATAGCAAATCTAAATCTAAACAGTCTTACTCTAATCGATGTACAACCTTGAAACAACTCGGAAGTTCCTCCGGCTGAGCTACGGTGTGCAGCTACAAGGTGGCTACGGCGGTGTACAGCAGCTCGGTGTACTGTCACTGGAGCCCTTCAGAAAACGTACAGGCAGGTGTAGGACTTCAAAAGGTGAACATAAAAAACCCTAAATAATATTGGTTGTCTTAGAAAAGAGCCTCAATTATAGAACAAGGACTAGCACAACGTGTAGGAGTTAATAAAGGTAATAAAGAAGGACTAATCAAATCTGAACTTTACCTCAACGAGGGTTTATGATGTCCAACGGGTAACTCTACACACGGGCAACAGGAACGGATGAATTTCTGGACTGTTCTGTGCTGTACGGTCTGGATCGGTCTTCTTGCTCTACAATTACGAACAACCAAATAAGACTTAAGAAAGATAACACTCAACTAATCTTTTTACACCACGTGGGCGTGGAAAAGTCGAAAATCAGTCAACAATACGAATAAAAATCAGTTGAGCATTGACTTAGAATAGGCAGAAGAATTATAGCATACCTTGGAACTGTTCGGGGACTTCTTGGGCACGTGGAATCGGGATATCGGTCGGAAAAATTTGGCTATTTAATCCCTTACGGAAATTGGTCGGTGGTCCATGTAAACTCAACAAAATCCAACCACGTCTCTGACCAAATGTGTTTCGAAGCCTTAAATCCTTCTTTACGAAGACCTGCTATTCACCAACAGGGAATGCTTCACGAAACGGCAGCCAGTTCTTCACGACGACATTCGGACGGTGGGTACACAAGAAGTGATGCAAGGATTCGATTTCCTTCACAAAATCAGATTTCAACCGGAAATCTCCCTCCAGGATATAGATAGAGAACTATATATCTTGACTAGTCCAACTCACAAAAAGGCATAAATAAAAAACGATGTTCTAGACTATTTTTCGACAGCCATATCATATCCGGTCAATGAACGAACTTAACTCAGAAATTCCACAATTAAATGAACAAATTGCACACTGCGATCCACATCAAAAAATAACCAATTTAGAGTATGAACTTTTTTTATGTTTGTAATTATTAAACTTAAAAAGAAAATTCCTATTTTAAATATTTCATTCCTATTTTAAAAATTTTATTCCTATTTTAAATCTGAATATTCCATTACATGATCTTATACAGGGTAGCTGTTATGTATGGAAACGGTCGATTATTAGGTAAAATATAGGAGGTACTGCAAAAAGTTGAATACAAAAGTTATAGGATTTTTAAATATCTATTAGCGATAATGAATTTAAGTATACAGGGTCGGTCATAAAGTCGTGGCACATAAAAGTTTCATTTTTTAAATATAACCTGTATATTATTGCATGTTTTAATTAATCCTTCAATTCTAAGTAAAAATCATAATACACGCAATGTACCTCAAACCAACAGTTTCTGAGTTATTGAGTTTTGAAAATATCACTTAAACAACATGATTTAATTAATTTCGATATGTTCAGTTTCATTTAATGGTGCCATTCTGCCAAAACTGTTATACTTAATAATATAACTCTGGGAAAAAAAATCTAATAAGTAAATCGACCAAGAGAAATCGCTGCAAATTATTTTCAAGTTCGAAAAATGTCCGCTAGGGGGCGAGTTTTTCTCAAAAATATGCAGGTATTTTAAATATTACTATTGTAATCATGGAGAAATTTTTAATTTTTTGGATATAGAGTATTTTGCTCTATCTCATAAAATAAAGTGGTGGGGGAAGGTTAAACTTGCTTTTATTAAAATAAAGATAACTCTGGTTTAGGTTAGCCGATTTACATAAACTAGGGGTCGTTTAAAAGAGCTTTTCTTCCCTAATGATCTCCAGTACAAATTTTGTTTCCATATTTTTTCGTGGTAGCTAGAGGGCGCTGTTTGACATCACAACAGATATTACGCTTTTGCATAAAAAAATTTAAATAGGAGGCTATATTTTTCTTTACACAGTTAAATAGAGCACAAAATTTCCAAAATATTAGCGCAAACTGCAACTTTCTAGCTTCTCTCTAACGGGAGATATTAAGAAAATAAATCTATACTAATAATCATTATGATTATTACTATAGAAATATTGTACTAGTTTAGAGTAAAATTATTGTTGTCAAATAATAATTACAAAACATACATTTCATAATTATTTAAAATATATTTATTATAAATTAGTTAGTCAAGATAGAGACAATCATATCACAATTGTATTTTATTTGAAACATTCTACTAATTAATTTTCTTTCGAGTGTATACGGAATCGACAAGTTCGTGCACCTGACGGTGACGTTGATAGGATGCAGTTAATATTCCTCGGGGAGTTTATAACACTATGATGGATTACAGAGTTGAACAAAGGTAAAATTTTGACTTGAAATCGCTTCATATAGAATGAAATGTGTATTATTAAGCATAGTTTTTGGATAGTTTTTTTTATTTCTTGTTTATTATCTTTGTACAGAATCATTTGAAATTATTTTAAACATAATAATAACTTGTTGTTAATAACATTGCAATCAAGAGGGGAATTTTTCAGGGAGACTCTCTATCACCTTTGTTATTCTGCGTTGATCTCATATCACTTACTAATTAATTGTAAAAGAAAAACCTTAGGTATCAAATAGATTGCAATGTTAAGATAAACCACCTATTATATCTAGATAACTTGAAACTATTTACAAAAACAAAAGGAAATGGAACAAATGCTCAAAATTGTCAAAACATTCAGCCAAGACATCAATATGGAGTTTGGTTTAGACAAGTGCGCCCAGTGGCGTATCCAGGGGGGGACAAAGGGGGCAATTGCCCCCTCCAGACACGACGCACGCCGCGCCTGTCCAATTTATATTTTTCCATTACATATTCACAAAAACTATAATGTAATTTACCATTATAGGTAGATTTTTATTTTTATTTTTTTTATATTGTTGTATAGGCGTATAATTATAATAGGGAATACTCTTACATCTCCCTATTCATCTTATTCTTAATGTGTTTACCGTTTTTTGTACCTACCTAAGATTTTTTACTTTACTTTAACTTTACCAATTTTCAACCCTAAAATTGTTAAAATCCTACCTACGTAACACCGTAAGTGAGGACAGAATAAATGGCTTGTCCCTTTTGTATATGTATCCAGAAATATCTGGTAGTACAGAAGAGGTACTTAATGAAATGCAGGCCAAAAAGCCAGAAAGCTGGTATTGTTATTTAATTTTATTTGTATCTGCGTTTTTTCTTTATTCACTTGGCGTTTTGTTTGTTTCTTCTTTTTTGTTATTTGTTTCTTTAATTTTTGGTTAATTCTTTGTGTTAATGATTATTTTATGCTCTTTTGTGATGTAATGTTACTTATTAAACCATTTTGCTAAAAAAAATATTTTGTATTTATTTATATCTATTATTTACCATAGTACCTAGCTGTAATTAGGTAGGTACTTACTTGTTAATATAAAAAACATATATTGATATGACGGGAGATGCACTAATATCTCACCGACTCTTTACGACATCGCCTGTTGATATTGAAAAAGTTTTACTTACCGTATCGGTGAGAACCAGCCACTGGACAGCCCACCTGATGAAGGGTAGGCCCAGAAACCGGCTGTGGGAGTGGAGCTAACCAAGCTCTTAAGCTCTTTAGCTTAACCAATCTCTCCCCCCTTTACGACAAGCAAAACAATTTTCTTTTTACTTTTTATTTTTTTTCTCTACTTTCGATTTTTCGAAATTAGAAAAAATACACAGCTAAAGGCAAAAAAATATTATTTATTAATATACATTAAAGCTGTAAGAATTTTGTTCATTTCACTTCAAAACATATATTTAGGTATAATATTGAGTTATTGACCCCCCCCCCCAGGCATGAATCCTGGATACGCCACTGAGTGCGCCACAGCTACATTCATGAAAGGGAACTTGACAAAAGGTAAGAACATAAAAGTAGAATCAAACATAGAAATTGAAATAAGAAATTTGGATCCAGAAGAAACTTACAAATACTTAGGCTTAGAAGAAGGAGACGGAATCGACAACAAGAATATGAAGAATAAATTAAGGAAAGAATATTATAGGAGAATCAGAAAAGTGCTTGACACAGAATTATGTACAAAAAACAAAATAAAAGCTGTAAACACAATAGCAATTCTAGTAATGACTTACAGTTTTGGTTTAGTGGAATGGCCAAAAGAAGAGATAAAGAAAATTGACAGAAAGACTAGAAAACTACTTACCTCAGGAAAAATCACCACCCTAGAGACAATGTTGATAGGATCTATATGAGAATACTAGATGGAGGAAGAGGTTTGCTAGAGCTTGAGGCAGCACTTGAAACTGCAATCATGGGACTGAGTGAGTACATAAAAGAGGAAAAAAATGAATTAGTAAAGAAAGATTATCAAGAAGCAAGACGAAGCAAAAGTAAAATACTCAATTACGAAGGAAGCAGCACGAATCAGAATGAAATATGACACAAATGAAGAAACATCCACGAAAATGAAACTGAAAATAAGAGAAGAAATAGAAAAGCGAAGAATAGAAAGATTAAAACAAAAACCACTATACGGACAATTTATGAGACATTTAGATAAAAACTTCGTCAATAAAAAGAGTAGCATACCTTGGTTAAATGGTGCAGGATTGAAAGGAGATAGAAAGCCTAATAATGGCTGCACAAAAGATATAGACAAAAAAGATCTTCAAACAAAATGTGGTTAGTAGATGTAGATTATGTCATGGGTCAGAGGAACACGTTATAGTCATATCATCGCTGGCTGTACAAGCTTGGCCGCTACTGAGTACACTCATAAGCATAATAAAGTAGCTGGCTATATACACTGGAACATCTGCAAAGCATTCGGAATGGAAGTTTGTGCAAAATACTACGAGCATATTCCTGAAACGATTACAAACATCAAAATCAAAGACAATGAAGTAAAAATAATGTGGGATTTGCCCATCATAACAGATCGACAAATAAATGCGAACAGACCAGACATCATGGTACATGACAAAAAGAATAAAACTTGCCAACCAGACGATTCCAACGTACAACTAAAAGAAAACGAGAAGTTAATGAAATATAAGAACCTAGAAATAGAAATCGGCAGAATGTGGAATGCAAAGTCTTGTACTACACCGGTTATTGTGGGCGCCTTGGCAACTATATCCAAAGGAACTACATCTGAACCGCAGGAAAATCATCTATCCAAGAAGCCCAAAAGATTACGTTGCTCAGCACGGCTCACATCCTTCGCAAAATGTTGAACTAAGTTGCTTTGATCCCAGGTCGGGAACCGGACTTAGTCAATAATTACCGGAGAACTTTAACCGCCATCTCCGTGGTATATGTAAAATAATAATAATATTTTAATCGAGGTTTTAATATTAGTATAATTCATTCATTCCTGATTGGGAAACTGCTTAAACATAATCAAAACAGGCCCCCTAGAACAAAATATATTGCACTTTAAACTAGGTGCCTAAAATTTTAAGGGGTGCATTCCAAATCTAAATTAAACTTTTTCCTCTCAATATATCTAATATTACACTCTAGTATAGGCGCAGAAATACCAATATTATCTATTAAGAATATTTCATCACGGGCAAAAGTTGTCTATGATAAAATATACCAAAGCCAGTAGTAACATAAAACTTCCATTAAAAATTATTACTTTTTAACTAGTTTTATAAAAGCAACTTGTACATCATTTAAGGCTCTTAAAGGTAAACAAATTCCGACGAATTCCTGTCTGTTAATGAGACGTCGCGTTGTCATAGTTCATTGTGTCGTTCTATTTCAGCTAATAAATTGCCACATTAGTACTAATTAAGGGGGCTAAAAAGAGAAGCAAACAAATGTAAAAGTTTCACGACTTTCCCCGTTCTGCTCTAACTTGTTGATTTTGTTTGCGCTTAGTTTTCAAGTGATATATGGCCAATTTAGTTAATTGTCAGCGAAAAATGGTATTGTAATTATGTTATTAACAAGTTTGTCTTTAAACTTTAGAAATATAGTATTATATTTTTATATTAATCGGTTTTTAACATGTCCGAGAGTTCTTTCCTCAGTAAAGTGTCAACCATGTCCTGCCAACTTTTTTTCGGTCTTCCCGGTTTTCTTGTTCTTCCTGCAGGTTTCCAGTTGATAATTTTGTTTAGGACTGTCACTTCTACCATTCTTTGTACATCCTCGTAACATATGAGTTGTTTTTGCTTTATCTATTCCACTCTTGTATGTTTAACTTCCATAATCTCTCGTATGCGTTCATTAGTTATTTGTTCGATTTACTTGCTGCTCTCCTGCAAGAATTCATTTCGGTAGCTTCGTTTGTTGTATGTTGCTTTGTTTTGTTGTATTCTTAATTGATCACACTTTACAGCTGTAGGTGGTTGTACTTTTGATGATGGTATTATAACAGAGTGGTCCGAACTGTGTACCGGAAACTTCGGCAGCATAATAAGTCAAAAAATTCGTATAAATGTATTATAATAGAGTAAAATGCTTAGTTTCTGAGATAGAGGGTGTAGAGATTTCATTTCTATTTCGATTTTTTCCAAATAATTTCTGAAGTAACGTCAATATTTAGATGAAAATTGGTGTCTGGGAGCTTTTTTACATGAGAACTTTGATTTTGATGTCAATATGACTCCTACTTGCAGAGGGCACCACTTACAAATTTTCTAACTGGTTAGCAGAGTAATAATATTTCGTCAGTACCTGTATAAAACTACTGAGTAAAAAATATACATTTACGACGTTTTATACGTAAAAGAAGTCTCTTTGTAAAAATCGCAAGAACTAATAGTTCTCGAGATATTTGGAATCGAAATTATCAATACCTGTCATCATTGACATAAATTAAACATGTTTACTAAATAGTTATTAGACTGAAATCATAAATTTGAAATGTTTTGTACCAAAAGTTCAACAGAAATGTTTTATCATCATTTTTTTGCAGAAAAATTGCAAATAACTCTAACTACTCAACGTGCTTATTTTTTGTCTATTTGTCGTTTGACTACTTCCATTCTAAATATCTTGAGAACGGTTGCCCGTAGCGGTTTTTTGCCAAGAGACATTTTTTATGTTAAAAGTCACGGAAATGTATATTTTTCACTTAGTAGTTTTATACAGGTAGGGACGAAAAGTTATTAACTCTTCAACACAGTTAAAACACATGTAGGCGGCGCCCCCTACAAATAGGAGTCATATATCATATGTATAATAGGTCATAGGTCATAAGATCATAAATATAGGTAGTAAGTGACAATATTGTATTCCTTTTGGTGGCGTAACCATGGTAATAGCAGAGATTAAGGAGATTAAGAAATGATACCGTAAGAAAATTTGCGGTGAACAGGCACTTCTCAAAATTTTTGGAAAAATATACAGGGAAATTTAAAAGAAAATGGACGATTTTCAATATCTCTTTTTTGCAAAAAAAAAACTCATAGACGTGTTCCTGAGGTTTGATGCAAAAAAACGCAACGGAGAAAATTTTGATCAAATTTAAAGTATTATATTTTTGTTATTTCTAGCCGTATTTCTATGATTTTTTAGAAAGCTGTATATAATTATATCAACTTTAATTCGTAAACGCAGTTTTTTATAAACTTTAGTATTTGGAATATTATACAGGGTTTTTCGAAGGGTTGTTTTCTTACCGTAACTTTGACCCACCCTGTGCAATAATTTTGTGAGCAAATTTTCCTAAAATATAGTTTTATGGTTAGAACCATGTCTCCCGAGCATTTTGTTTTTTGGATCATGACAATACATGCCTTAGTTAATTTTTAAGAACGAAATGAACTTGCCACCAACAATTTGCAATTTTTCCAATTATAATTTCTTTCTGAAGTTATTTTTCAATATGACAAGTCGGCTTTGGTGATTATTGTGTAAAATCGCTATTTTTGGGGCTTACTCAACCGGGTCTCACAATGCAAATTCACCTCAAATATCCATTTAGTTGGTCATTGGCAAGCACTCTCTCATTGTACATGAAAATAACAAAACAAACATTTATTGATCTGGATAAAATTGATAGTTAAATAGTAAGACTCACCCGGGAGTACTCCGCCCCCTAGCCACTGACATCACTGGCATTCTATTCAATATATCCCATTCCATATTTTCCATCGAATTTAAATATTATTCGGATCTATTGGTTAATAATCTTCAACAACTAGCTAGTGTCACCTGAAATAGTATAGGGGCTTCCCTCGGACGCAAATCTGCCGCTAAACAAATTCGCATCCCAATCGAATATAGGCTAATTGGGGTACCTCACTACCCCAACGCCACAACGTCAATCGAGAAGACATTATGGAGACATCAAACTCTCAAGACCAACTCGAAGGCAGGACGTCACAAGAGGTTTTGTTCCTGTGGTCAAACGACCGCGTTGTCTTACAGTCAAAGGACTTGCAACTATGTTAGTCAAAAGACTCGCAACCCCCATTTGTCAGCTCTGTGACAAAACACAACACTACACAGCCGGCCGGCCTATCAACTACTGACCTGCCGCCAATGAATCATACTATTTTCTCTAATCGACTTTCAAATAGAGTTGATATTTGTATTGATAAATTATAATTAAGTATTGTTTTGATAAATAAATAGAGAGTTTCTGAAGGAAAGCATATTCTTTATTAGAATAGTGAATAAATAAAAGCATTATTATAACCAACTTATTTTCCAAGTTTTACAATTGTAAACTATATACTACTATGAACATCATGAACAATCATGTTCGAAGTTCGGGACATGCTTGGCAGGAGGGTTAGAGGTCACGAAGCGGTAACACCTTCATTAAATGCTTCATTAATTCATTGAACTTCGCTTGGTTCTTAAAGAAGAATGGGAAAGCATAACGCAATATGATATTTATATGCAGTCTCAATGACAGCATGAGCGGACGTATAGAGGCAGTTATAGCAGCCAGGGGAGGCAATACAAAATGTTAGGGTTTTTTTGACAATTTTTTTTTCTGCTTGTATACTTCAGTATTACAGATGTTTTCTTTCATATCGTTAGTTCTGTTATCGTTATTAATGGGTATTAAAACCAGGACTGTATAGTTAGTATTTAACGTTATTTTTTAATTTAGTATAGAGTCTCCGATGCAGCGTAATATAACGTTGTCACCAAAACCATCTCGTCATATTATAAAAATACATCAAAAGTGATGTTGATTGAAAAAATTTCAAATTGGTCGTGATCAGTTCATTTCGCTCTTAAAAATTAACCAAAGCATGTATTGACATGATCCAAAAAATAAAATGCTCAGGAGGCATTACCGTAAAATTGTATTTTAGGAAAATTTCGCACGAAATTACTGCACAGAGTGTTTTAAAGTTAGGATTAAAAAACAACCCCCCGATTAACCCTGCATAATATGCCAATTACTAAAGTTTCTGAAAAAAAAACTAAGTTTCAGAATTATATTTGATATAATTATATACAGTTTGCTTAAAAAGTCATAAAAATAACAAAAATATAACACTTTAAATTTGACCAAAAATTTCTCCGTTGCGTTTTTTTTTTGAGTATATATTACCTATATATAGAGGGATGTTTTGTTTAGTTATAACAAACTATGTCTAATAATTCCCAACAGATTTTGTTTGAACAACCTAATTATTCTTCCGTCTTTAGTTAGCTGACCAATCGATATACCTCGTTTAGCATTCAGTAATAATTATTAATTCAAACAATTGTTAGCGAAATCTATTTTCTATTTCCACTGGTCATTATTACCCTATTTACTTAGTTCTAATTAAAACCGTTTTATATATTCAGAGCAAATGCTCGAAATATTAATTCAACACACAATCCTCTGTTTATGAACACTATTTCTTCTGTGTGGCTGCAGTGATATTGTGCGTTATTTTAAAACGGGTTTTATTAAATTTTAACGTATTAATTATAAACCGGCCATGGAATTGGAAGAGAGCGCTAGTGGGTTATTGGCTACCGTATATTATTAAATGACATAAATTAACATTAGAGAATATAGAGATGGCGATTGATTAAAATTTATTAATTAGCGACGGTCAAAATTATATGCCTTTCAGGCTATAAAAATAGGCAATAAAATTAACTATTTTGATTTAATTAGTCAGTGTACGATGTATGTTGGGTTTGACTTATCTGATTCCACTTTTTATATGGTTGAAATTATTTTTATTTTAATTATATTGAGTTGTGGTTGGAGTTATACATATATATATATATATATATATATATATATATATATATATATATATATATATATATATATATATATATATATATATATATATATTTATATATATATATATATATATATATATAAATGTTCAAACGACATTTTTGGTCTGAATATACTCAATAGCCAGAGAAATTACGTAAACCTTTGGGCGGGCAGTATTGGGGACATGTTAGGTTTAGTTAAGGACACATCTTTTTTTAAGAAAAGTTTGGTATTGGAAATTTTTATTGAGTTCTATGGAAAATATATTTAGTCCATTTCACTAGTCCGAAAAAGTAGCAAAATAAGCGTTCGGCATTTAACGTTTTATATAAAACTGGCTAGGTATTTTTACCTTAAATAAAGAAGGAAATTAAAGATAAGGGATTATATTATATCCGTATTGCAACACATTTTTAAACTTCTTTATTTTTAAAATTTTGATGGTCAAACATCAACAAAATATTCCTTATGTTTGGACTAAGTTTTCTCGAAAACAAAGACATAATTTAAAATTCTGTTACAATACGGAAATAGATTGAAGTTTTATATAATTTATATAGTTTTGTAACAAATTGCTCGCTATTTTATTGCAAAATGCTAAAGCTCTGCAAACCTTAATCACGTGCTTGGATTATTGCACGGATTTGAATTTTGGGTGTGGCTTAACACGACAGGATCGGGCTAAGCTTTAGGCAGATTTCTGAAATATAATATATATTTCCTTCGGCCACACACCCACTTTACCCGACCCGTGAGAGCGACCCGAACTGTACAGAGTAATAGACTCTTAAGTCAAATGTTTATCAATCAGAATCTAAATGACAAAACGTTCTCCAATCCAGTATGAGTACATGTCAATGTAAAACCTCTGACGAGGGGCAGGGGACTCAAAAAAATTCGCAATCTTTTATGATGTTGCCCCATCTTTAAATCATATGAAATTTAGAAATAAACATCATAAAAGATTGTGAGTTTTTTGAGTCCCCTGCCCCTCGTCAGACTTTTTACATAGAATCTAAATGGCCAAACGTACTTGCGCTTTTAGAAGGAGCTTACTAGAGGTGTGTAGTTCGTAAACGAACTAGTTCCAATGAACTATTCCGACTCCGGAATGAAAGGAACTAGTTCCTGATTTCTCAAAGAACTAGTTCCTCAGGACCTATTCCGGGATCGAGACTGTGACCGATATAGAATAATATGCGACGGCGACGGATCGGCTAGCGCGCGTAGCCCGATGGTAGGCAGGAGTGGGGAGTGCCAGCCGTACGTTATCGGATCCGGAGCTAGAGGAACTAAAGTAAATAGACTACGTACGGACGGATCGGGTCAGCGCGATCGATTCTAGGGAGTGGGAAGTGCCAGTCGTATGCCGTATGTTATCGGATCCGGACCTAAAGGAACTAGAGGAACTAAATAAAAGACTAGTTTACGTATGGATCAGCCAGCGCGATTGATGCTAGGCAGGCGTGGGAGTGCCAGCCGTATATTATCGGATCCGGACATAGAGGAACTATTAAAAGACTAGTTCACGGGAATCTATTCAGTCGGCAGATCCGAGATATAATACAAGGCGACGACGATGGATTCGCCCTTGTCTATTGCCACAGCCGGCGCGGCGCTGCGTAATTACCACAGAATATTGTCGTGGATACTGTTTTTGATTTTTAGTTTGTTTTTTAGATATTATATTGGAATGTTTTACTTTAGGTCCCTAAAATTAAGAAATATCTTATAAAACGAAGTAGATATTCTGAATTTTTAGACAAAAACAAAAAGCTTGAAGTGAGGAAAAATGCATTTTTTCATTTGTGATATAGTTTTTTAAATTCTGATTTGAGTTTTTTTATTTTTTTATTTGCAATAAAACTTACCTACCTATATGTTTTTAACATACACAATACACAATTACACGTCTCGTTATATCTCCGTATATTATAAAAATTATACAGATCATACTATGAATAGTTCTGACTGACAACGAAACGCATTAGCAAGCAAGGGGGATGTAAATGTTAGTCGGGAACTATTGTGAACTAAAGACCTAGTTCAAGGAACTATTCCTCTGGAGGAACTAGAACTAAGGAACTAGAATTCCCACCTCTAGAGCTTACTCTAAATCTGGCAATTTTATTCCCCGATCCTCTTTTTAAAAACATTTATTTAGAAATGTCTGCTTTCTGTAGAAATATTTCTTGTACAAGAGCAAGTTAATATAATGATATGTTCAAGCATTTTGTTGAATTTTATTGAATTTAAGTTCTGTGTTTGATATGATGAATTAATTCGTCATACGTTTACCAATGTTGCAAGATTTATAAAAAAATATATCGTTCTAAATTTTTATGCACAGCGAACTGGGCACGTATCAGCTAGTATCTTATAATCAACAAAATTTACTGATCAAAATGTGCCAAAGGAAGAGTTATATTTTTGTCATTTTATCCCTATTTTCATGATTTCTTTTATAAAACTCTATATAATTATACCAACTTTAATTCGTAATCTCAGCTTTTTATAAACTTTCGTATTTGGCATATTATACAGGGTTAATCGAGTGGTTGTTTTTTACCTAAACTTTAAAACACCCTGTGCAATAATTACGTGTGTAAATTTTCCTAAAATATAATTTTGCGGTCATAACCATGACTCCTGAGCATTTTGTTTTTTGATTCATGTCAATACATGCTTTGGTTAATTTTTAAGAGCGAAATAAACTGATAAAGATCAATTTTTTTAATTATCATTACTTTTTTATGTAATTTTTTAATATGACGAGATGGTTTTGGTGACTATTGTCGTAAGGTCATATTACACTGCATTGTATAATATTCTATACAACATTAAAAAAAACGTTAAAGACTAACGATACAGTCCGGCTTTTAATAATCATTAATAATGATAACAGAACTAACGATATTAAAGAAAACATCTGTAATACTCATGTAAACAAACAGAAAAAAAAATTGTAAAAATTACTGTAATACTTTAAATTGCCGCCCTTGGCTGGTAGAACTGCCTATGTACGTCCGTTCATACTGTCATTGGGCTGCATATATCATACTGCGTTATGTTTTCCCATTCTTCTTTAAGGACCAAGCGAAGTTCATTTAATGAAGCTGGTACTGCTTTGCGACCTCTAACATTCATGCCAAGCATTTCCCAAACGTCGAACACGATGGGCAGTTCATAGTAGTATATAGTTCACAATAATCACCAAAGCCGCCTTGTCACATTGAAAAATAACTTCAAAAATTCACAGATTTTGCAACATGCGCAACCATCATAGGCGTATTGAAAATACCAGATACAAGTCGGCGGTTGTCGGCAATCACCTGTTTTTTTACATTTTATATTAATTTGTGACGTCATTTGGAAGAGCTCAATAGAAATATAAAGAACGGAATCGACAACAAGAGTATGAAGAATAAATTAAGGAAAGAATATTATAGGAGAATCAGAAAAGTGCTTGACACAGAATTATGTACAAAAAACAAAATAAAAGCTGTAAACACAATAGCAATTCTAGTAATGACTTACAGTTTTGGTTTAGTGGAATGGCCAAAAGAAGAGCTAAAGAAAATTAACAGAAAGGCTAGAAAACTACTTACCTCAGGGAAAATTCACCACCCTAGACACAATGTTGATCTATATGAGAATACTAGATGGAGGAAGAGGTTTGCTAGAGCTTGAGGCAGCACTTGAAAGTGCAATCATGGGACTGAGTGAGTACATAAAAGAGGAAAAAAATGAATTAGTAAAGATTATCAAGAAGCAAGAAGAAGCAAGAGCAAAATACTCAATTACGAAGGAAGCAGCACGAATCAGAATGAAATATGACACAAATGAAGAAACATCCACGAAAATGAAACTGAAAATAACAGAAGAAATAGAAAAGCGAAGAATAGAAAGATTAAAACAAAAACCACTATACGGACAATTTATGAGACATTTAGATAAGAACTTCGTCAATAAAAAGAGTAGCATACCTTGGTTAAATGGTGCAGGATTGAAAGGAGACAGAAAGCCTAATAATGGCTGCACAAAAGATATAGACAAAAAAGATCTTTAAACAAAATGTGGATAGTAGATGTAGATTATGTCATGGGTCAGAGGAACACGTTGTAGTCATATCATCGCTGGCTGTACAAGCTTGGCCGCTACTGAGTACACTCATAAGCATAATAAAGTAGCTGGCTATATACATTGGAACATCTGCAAAGCATTCGGAATGGAAGTTTGTGCAAAATACTACGAGCATATTCCTGAAACGATTACAAACATCAAAAACAAAGACAATGAAGTAACAATAATGTGGGATTTGCCCATCATAACAGATCGACAAATAAATGCGAACAGACCAGACATCATGGTACATGACAAAAAGAATAAAACTTGCCAACTTATAGATATATCAGTACCAGACGATTCCAACGTACAGCTAAAAGTAGACGAGAAGTTAATGAAATATAAGAACCTAGAAATAGAAATCGGCAGAATGTGGAATGCAAAGTCTTGTACTACACCGGTTATTGTGGGCGCCTTGGGAACTATATCCAAAGGAACTACATCTGAACCGCAGGAAAATCATCTATCCAAGAAGCCCAAAAGATTACGTTGCTCAGCACGGCTCACATCCTTTGCAAAATGTTGAACTAAGTAGCTTTGATCCCAGGTCGGGAACTGGACTTAGTCAATAATTACCGGAGAACTTCAACCGCCATCTCCGTGGTATATGTAAAGTAATAATAATATTTTAATCGAGGTTTTAATAGTAATATAATTCATTTATTCCTGATTGGGAAACTGCTTAAACATAATCAAAACAGGCCCCCTAGAACAAAATATATTGCACTTTAAAGTAGGTGCCTAAAATTTTAAGGGGTGCATTCCAAATCTAAATGAAACTTTTTCCTCTTAATATATCTAATATTACACTCTATACACTCTAGTATAGTCGCAGAAATACCAATATTATCTATTAAGAATATTTCATCACGGGCAAAAGTTATCTATGATAAAATATACTAAAGCCAGTAGTAACATAAAACTTCCATTAAAAATTATTACTTTTTAACTAGTTTTATAAAAGCAACTTGTACATCATTTAAGGCTCTTAAAGGTAAACAAATTCCGACGAATTCCTGTTTGTTAATGAGACGTCGCGTTGTCATAGTTCATTGTGTCGTTCTATTTCAGCTAATAAATTACCACATTAGTACTAATTAAGGGGGCTAAAAAGAGAAGTAAACAAATGTAAAAGTTTTACGACTTTCCCCGTTCTGCTCTAACTTGTTGATTTTGTTTGCGCTTAGTTTTCAAGTGATATATGGCCAATTTAGTTAATTGTCAGCGAAAAATGGTATTGTAATTATGTTATTAACAAGTTTGTCTTTAAACTTTAGAAATAATGTATTATATTTTTATATTAATCGGTTTTTAACATGTCCGAGAGTTCTTTCCTCAATAAAGTGTCAATCCTGTCCTGCCAACTTTTTTTCGGTCTTCCCGGTTTTCTTGTTCTTCCTGCAGGTTTCCGGTCGATAATTTGGTTTAGGACTGTCACTTCTACCATTCTTTGTACATCCTCGTAACATATGAGTTGTTTTTGCTTTATCTATTCCACTCTTGTATGTTTAACTTCCATAATCTCTCGTATGCGTTCATTAGTTATTTGTTCGATTTACTTGCTGCTCTCCTGCAAGAATTCATTTCGGTAGCTTCGTTTGTTGTATGTTGCTTTGTTTTGTTGTATTCTTAATTGATCACACTTTACAGCTGTAGGTGGTTGTACTTTTGATGATGGTATTATAACAGAGTGGTCCGAACTGTGTACCGGAAACTTCGGCAGCATAATAAGTCAAAAAATTCGTATAAATGTATTATAATAGAGTAAAATGCTTAGTTTCTGAGATAGAGGGTGTAGAGATTTCATTTCTATTTCGATTTTTTCTAAATAATTTCTGAAGTAACGTCAATATTTAGATGAAAATTGGTGTCTGGGAGTTTTTTTACATGAGAACTTTGATTTTGATGTCAATATGACTCCTACTTGCAGAGGGCACCACTTACAAATTTTCTAACTGGTTAGCAGAGTAATAATATTTCGTCAGTACCTGTATAAAACTACTGTGTAAAAAATACATTTACGACGTTTTATACGTAAAAAGTCTCTTTGTAAAAATCGCAAGAACTAATAGTTCTCGAGATATTTGGAATCGAAATTATCAATACCTGTCATCATTGACATAAATTAAACATGTTTACTAAATAGTTATTAGACTGAAATCATAAATTTGAAATGTTTTGTACCGAAAGTTCAACAGAAATGTTTTATCATCATTTTTTGCAGAAAAATTGCAAATAACTCTAACTACTCAACGTGCTTATTTTTTGTCTATTTGTCGTTTGACTACTTCCATTCTAAATATCTTGAGAACGGTTGCCCGTAGCGGTTTTTTTGCCAAGAGACATTTTTTACGTTAAAAGTCACGGAAATGTATATTTTTCACTTAGTAGTTTTATACAGGTAGGGACGAAAAGTTATTAACTCTTCAACACAGTTAAAACACATGTAGGCGGCGCCCCCTACAAATAGGAGTCATATATCATATGTATAATAGGTCATAGGTCATAAGATCATAAATATAGGTAGTAGGTGACAATATTGTATTCCTTTTGGTGCCGTAACCATGGTAATAGCAGAGATTAAGGAGATTAAGAAATGATACCGTGAGAAAATTTGCGGTGAACAGGCACTTCTCAAAATTTTTGGAAAAATATACAGGGAAATTTAAAAGAAAATGGACGATATTCAATATCTCTTTTTTGCAAAAAAAAACTCATAGACGTGTTCCTGAGGTCGAAATATCTTATTTAAGACTCACCCTGTATTTTATACACTTAGATGCAAAAAAACGCAACGGAGAAAATTTTGATCAGATTTAAAGTATTATATTTTTGTTATTTCTAGCCGTATTTCTATGATTTTTTTAGAAAGCTGTATATAATTATATCAACTTTAATTCGTAAACGCAGTTTTTTATAAACTTTAGTATTTGGAATATTATACAGGGTTTTTCGAAGGGTTGTTTTCTTACCGTAACTTTGACCCACCCTGTGCAATAATTTTGTGAGCAAATTTTCCTAAAATATAGTTTTATGGTTAGAACCATGTCTCCTGAGCATTTTGTTTTTTGGATCATGACAATACATGCCTTGGTTAATTTTTAAGAGTGAAATGAACTTGCCACCAACAATTTGCAATTTTTCCAATTATAATTTCTTTCTGAAGTTATTTTTCAATATGACAAGCCGGCTTTGGTGATTATTGTGTAAAATCGCTATTTTTGGGGCTTACTCAACCGGGTCTCACAATGCAAATTCACCTCAAATATCCATTTAGTTGGTCATTGGCAAGCACTCTCTCGCAATAAACTCGCTAACGCAATATGATATTTATATGCAGTCTCAATGACAGCATGAGCGGACGTATAGAGGCAGTTATAGCAGCCAGGGGAGGCAATACAAAATGCTAGGGTATTTTTGACAATTTTTTTTTCTGCTTGTATACTTCAGTATTACAGATGTTTTCTTTAATATCGTTAGTTCTGTTATCGTTATTAATGGGTATTAAAACCAGGACTGTATAGTTAGTATTTAACGTTATTTTTTAATTTAGTATAGAGTCTCCGATGCAGCGTAATATAACGGAGTCACCAAAACCATCTCGTCATATTAAAAAAATACATCAAAAGTGATGTTGATTGAAAAAATTTCAAATTGGTCGTGATCAGTTCATATCGCTCTTAAAAATTAACCAAAGCATGTATTGACATGATCCAAAAAATAAAATGCTCAGGAGGCATGGTTCTTACCGTAAAATTGTATTTTAGGAAAATTTACGCACGAAATTACTGCACAGGGTGTTTTAAAGTTAGGATAAAAAACAACCCCCCGATTAACCGTGCATAATATGCCAATTACTAAAGTTTCTGAAAAAAAAAACTAAGTTTCAGAATTATATTTGATATAATTATATACAGTTTGCTTAAAAAGTCATAAAAATAGAGCTAAAAATAACAAAAATATAACACTTTAAATTTGACCAAAAATTTCTCCGTTGCGTTTTTTTTTGAGTATATATTACCTATCTATAGAGGGATGTTTTGTTTAGTTATAACAAACTATGTCTAATAATTCCCAACAGATTTTGTTTGAACAACCTAATTATTCTTCCGTCTTTAGTTAGCTGACCAATCGATATACCTCGTTTAGCATTCAGTAATAATTATTAATTCAAACAATTGTTAGCGAAATCTATTTTCTATTTCCACTGGTCATTATTACCCTATTTACTTAGTTCTAATTAAAACCGTTTTATATATTCAGAGCAAATGCTCGAAATATTAATTCAACACACAATCCTCTGTTTATGAACACTATTTCTTCTGTGTGGCCGCAGTGATATTGTGCGTTATTTTAAAACGGGTTTTATTAAATTTTAACGTATTAATTATAAACCGGCCATGGAATTGGAAGAGAGCGCTAGTGGGTTATTGGCTACCGTATATTATTAAATGACATAAATTAACATTAGAGAATATATAGATGGCGATTGATTAAAATTTATTAATTAGCGACGGTCAAAATTATATGCCTTTCGGGCTATAAAAATAGGCAATAAAATTAACTATTTTGATTAAATTAGTCAGTGTACGATGTATGTTGGGTTTAGCTTATCTGACTCCACTTTTTATTTGGATGAAATTATTTTTATATTAATTATATTGAGTTGTGGTTGCAGTTACACATACATATATATAAATGTTCAAACGACATTTTTGGTCGGACTATACTCAATAGCCAAAGAAATTACTTAAACCTTTGGGCGGGCAGTATTGGTGACATGTTAGGTTTAGTTAAGGACACATCTTTTTTTTTTTAAAAAGTTTGGTATTGGAAATTTTTATTTCCTAGTTCCGAGTTTCTTTATTTCCGAGTTCTATGGAAAATATATTTAGTACATTTTACTAGTCCGAAAAATTAGCAAAATAAGCGTTCGGCATTTAACGTTTTATGTAAAAGTGGAGTGCCCAGAGACTTTTACCTCGGAATTCAGTTACTGTGAGTGTATTAATGTACCTTCTGTATTGTGTTTTATAGATAAAATACTAAAATGTTTACCCATTTTTTTCGTTGCTTTTAATTTTTTATTTTAGTAATTTTAGTAAATTCTTAATTATTTCCTCTTTAATGTTTTGATTTTTTTTAATTCTTTTTCTAAGTAAATTTATTGAAATAAATAAATCTAATGCATAAGCTATACCTATTTTGCTTATATTCTAATCATTGAAATTTTGATTGAAATCGACTTATAGGGGTGGTGCGTCATATACGACGCGGTTTTTGCAAGGAGAACAAAAGTTTCTATTGAAGTGAAATTTTGTGAGCTTATGTAAGTCAATTTAAAGCATTTTCTAAAATTATGTAGAGTTCTACAGGGTGTCCCCAAAAAATAATGTGTGTAAAATATGTGTGTTTATTTAAATACTAAAGTTAAAGCAACGAAATTAAATGGGTAAACTTTGTAATATATCTTATTAACAATACAATGCAAAAAGTTTTACAGTAAATGAATTCCGAGGTTTGCATCTCATAAGGGCTTAAAGCACTCCACTAATAAGAGATATGTATATTTTTTCATTCTTCTTTAAGGACCAAGCGAAGATTATTCATTGAAGCTAGTACTGCCTCGCGACCTCTTACCCTCCTGCCAAGTATTTGCCAAACATGATGGGCAGTTCATAGTAGTATATAATTCCCAATAATCGCCAAAGCCGCCTTGTCACATTGAAAAATAACTTCAAAAAAGAAATGATAATTGAAAATTGTTGGTGGCAAGTTCATTTAGCTTTTAAAAATTAACAAAGGCATATATTGACATGATCCAAAAAACAAAATGCCCAGGAGACATGGTTCTGCCCGCAAAATTATATTTTAGGAAAATTTACATACGAAATTATTGCACAGGGTGTTTTAAATTTATGGTAAAAAAACAACCCCTCGATTAACCCTGAATAATATGCCAAAAATTAAAATTTGTAAAAAGCTGAGTTTACGAATTAAAGGTGATATAATTCTATACAGGTTGCTAAAAAAAATTGACCAAAAATTTCTCCGTTGCGTTTTTTGCGTCTCGGTGTATAAATCATTATAATATTCAATATTCAACACACCAATATCTCTTAATCATAAAGCTTTCTTATCATATCTTAACTATAATTATAATTCTAGGTATACTTTAATTAATTTAGTTTTTTTAATATCGCTAAAATTTGAAAGAAAAAAATCTCTATTCATAGATATCAATGTTTTCTTCGTCTTGTAATATCCATCTTCTCGGCTCTTCCGTTCCACTTCCGGAATCACATTTAATTAACTTTCGTTGCCGTCAAATTCGCCCAATAAATAACTACTAGCAATGGCCCGAAATAGACTTGCAACAGAAATATTTCAGTAATTTATTGGATGCCACAGCTGGAGTTTAACTTCGTTACTAAAGTTAATTGAAACAAATTACTAATTAGAAAAAGCCCGACTGACGGAGATGCACGCTGGATGAATCAGAAATAACAGAGTGAACTCTGCAGTTAACTATTTATACAAATCTATTTTAATCTTCGTAAATAATATACATGCATACACTATTCAGTTTAATATTATTTAAAACAATATTACCCATTCTATTTACGTCTCGCAAGTAGTAATTATTAATTAGTTTAGATGGGTAGTAACATTTGTATTTTAAGTAATAAATCACTGAGAAGTTTATGCATATTGATTCTTATTTCAGTTTTTTGTTTAATTAGTACAAAATATATTTTTATTTTTAATTTATGTGTTCCGACAACATATATGAATCGGGTTACTGCATGCTACTTTCTAAAATATAAACTTGCGAAAGAATATTTTTTTGTTGTAAATTTCACTAATCATGGTACTTTATACGTATAATTTTATTTTGATAAAAATATAATACAACGACGTTCAAGAACAGATATTTTACAAATAAATACAGGCAACTTGAAAATTTAAAATGTAAACAAGTGTCATTGTCATTAATGATATGATATACACTGAAAAAACAAATCTATCGGCCCAAGGGCGAACGCACTTGAACCAATTTCGCCATGCTCTTGATATATGCCAAATGCATGGTTCAATTGCGGTAATTTCAAGATGCATTTGGGATAAACGCTTTAGAATCGCTGGTTGCAAAGACTACAGCCTTATCTTGAAAGTATTGTGATTTGCATCACTTCATACCAAACTCTTCAAAGATCATTATCAAAACTCTGCGAATTTACGGCAGAAGCACTTCAAGTTTGTTATAAAGTACTGCGAATTTGCGATAAAAGCACTTCGAATTTGTATAAAACACTGCGAATTTGTGACAAAAGCACTTCGAATTTGTAACAACATAGTGGAAATTTGCGACAAAATCATTGCGAATTTGTAACAAGGTCACTGTGGTTTTGTAACTAAAGCACTGGGAATCTGTAACAAAAATTCACCTTAACCCGAATCACACACGGTCAATTTTTCTTTCAAATATATTTGCAAATAAGTGTTATTTGAGTGTATGTGGCGTTATTTATACCTAATTAAGTATACAACAATATCAATTATTTGCAGCAAATATATATGAATTATAAATTGACTTTGTATGGTTCGGGTTAGGGTAAATTTAAAAATAATACAAAATTTTGAAAATATTTTTATTGCTTATTTGGATGTATCTTTGTTTAACAAAAATAAAACTTTTTTTAAAGATAACTTATGCTATAAATAAAATAACATTTTAAGTTTGATATTGGAAATAAACAAAACTAATATATATCATCTAGATCACTGTTTTCATCTAGTTAATGATGGCTGATGGATACTTCATTTATTACTTTCAGACTTTCAATAGCTTTGATTAATTTGATTTTGTCCCTTAGAACATTATTTACTAGAATGCTCACTTCTTCTTGTGAAAGGCACTTTGTTACATCAATTCCATCGATATTTTGCTCTGCAAGAAAACAAAGCATATTTTACCAACAAGACAAAACAAAATATGTATTGTATATATTAATTTAGAAAAATAAAAATTTCTCAAATTTATTATTTCAGTCAAATAACTATCTACTCAACGTGTTTATTTTTTTGTCAATAATGACATGTGTTGGCTATTTCCATTCTAAATATCTTGAGAACGGTTGCTCGTAGCGTTTTTTACCGAGAGACATTTTTTACGTGAAAAGTCACCGAAATTTAATCACAATTCAGTAGTTCTATACAGGTACGGACAAAAAGTTATTACTCTTCAAAACAGTTAAAACACATTTAGGTGGCGTCCTCTACAAATAGGAGTCATATTGACATCAAAATCAAATTTCTCATGACAAGAAACTCCCATACGCTCGTTTTCATCGAAATATTGACGTTCCTTTATAAATTACTAGTGTGTACCCGCGACTTCGTTCGCGTCGGATTAATCATTTGTAATGGTGATGATCAAGCAAAGCAAGAATTTCCATTAACATACAAACTAAGATAAAATTTTCTTACATTTATGTCAGCATGAGAAAAAACAATATGGCGATATTATTATATAACTTGGTATAATATTTGAGGGGTAGTTTCATCTCGTTGGAATTTGACTTTCGAAAAATCCGTTTGCCAAAAATAAGCTTTTTAAGTCAAGCAGTTTAAGCAGAATCGTGATTAATCAATTACCCAACTTTTTGGAACACCCTGTATGATTTTTTAAAAAATTTCAAAATATGTAAAAAAACAAAATCAATTATGCGTGTCCAAGTGTTTTCCCGAAAGGCTCGCCGTATTTAAAAAACAAATATTGTAATTATCGAACCTCTACACCCCACAGTCAATCCGTTTGCCAAAAATCAGCTTTAAACGTCAAGCAGTTTAAGTAGAATCGTGATTACTTAATGGTTATATTTTATGAAACACCCTGTATAAATTTTTAAAAAACCTTAAAATATGTAAAACAACAAAATAAAATATACATGTTTAAGAGTTTTTCCGAAAAACTCACCGGTTTTTAAATAAAAAATATTCTAATATTTGAGGGTGGTTTCACCCCTTAGAATTCGAGTTTCGAAAATCCCTTCTTATCGAACCTCTACACCCTAAAGTCAATCCGTTTTCCAAAAATCAGCTTTTTACGTCAAGCGCTTTAAGCAGGATCGTGATTAATCAATGACCAATTAATCAATTTTTCGAAACACCCTGTATACATTTTTAAAAAATCTTAAAATATGTAAAAAAGAAAATAAAATATACGTGTTCAAGCGTTTTTCGGAAACTTGAGCGTTTTAAATAAAAAATATTCTAATATTTGAGGGGCGGTTTCACCCCCTTAGAATTCGAGTTTCGAAAAATCCCTTCTTATCGAACCTCTACACCCTAAAGTCAATCCGTTTTCCAAAAATCAGCTTTTTACGTCAAGCGCTTTAAGCAGGATCGTGATTAATCAATGACCAGATTTTTCGAAACACCCTGTATACATTTTTAAAAAATCTTAAAATATGTAAAAAAAGAAAAGAAAATATACGTGTTTAAGCGTTTTTTCGGAAACTTGACCGTTTTTTAAATAAAAAATATTCTAATATTTGAGGGGCGGTTTCACCCCCTTTGAATTCGAGTTTCGAAAAATCCCTTCTTATCGAACCTCTACACCCTAAAGTCAATCCGTTTTCCAAAAATCAGCTTTTTACGTCAAGCGCTTTAAGCAGGATCGTGATTAATCAATAACCAGATTTTTCGAAACACCCTGTATACATTTTTAAAAAATCTGAAAATATGTAAAAAAAGAAAATAAAATATACGTGTTTCAGCGTTTTTTCGGAAACTTGACCGTTTTTTAAATAAAAAATATTCTAATATTTGAGGGGCGGTTTCACCCCTTAGAATTCGAGTTTCGAAAATCCCTTCTTATCGAACCTCTCTACACCCTAAAGTCAATCCGTTTTCCAAAAATCAGCTTTTTACGTCAAGCGCTTTAAGCAGGATCGTGATTAATCAATAACCAGATTTTTCGAAACACCCTGTATACATTTTTAAAAAATCTGAAAATATGTAAAAAAAGAAAATAAAATATACGTGTTTCAGCGTTTTTTTTTTCGGAAACTTGACCGTTTTTTAAATAAAAAATATTGTAATATTCCACCCCCCTTTTTACCCCCTTAGGGGATGAATTTTTAAAAATCCTTTCTTATCTTACGTAAACATCATAAAAGGAACCCCTGTGCAAAATTTCAGCTTTCTAGGGTCAAGGGTTTGGTCTGGGCGTTGATGAGTCAGTATCAGTCAGGACAGTCAGATTTATATATATAGATTTGGATCGAAATAAAAATGAAACTTCTACACCCTGTATCTCCGAAACTAAGCATTTTAGAACATTCATTTAGACGAACTTTTTACTTATTTTTATCTGCAGAATATGCTGCCGAAGTTTCCGGAACGTTTTTGAACCACCTTGTATATCGCCAAACCAGAATTGTCTTCTATAAATTCAGATCCAGAAGCTTTTCGACAAACACCGATTCTCTCTCTATGCACATTTAAATAAGACGGCGCGGCGTCCAGGTAATGCCGGATCAACTCCTGTGTTCAGCTATTTAAATAACAACAATATCCCCAACGACGAGTCTTGTTAACAATTCAGGTAAACTGTTCATTACCGCTCGGCGTTATTGATTTAATCTCCATAAATTTCCATCGAATTATTCGGCCGGAGTCTATGGAAATGCGAACGCTATCGCAAAATATAGATTTCGATCGAATCTATAACGGTTATTTCTATTTTTGAAAATCGGTCCGCCACGCAGCGCCGCTGCTCGTACTGTTTAATTAAAAGTTGATTTAGGCAATGGAATTAAAAAAAATTGTGGATTTTATCGAAATTACAGGAAGTCGCATTAATTTCCAATAAAATGGGAGAAGCAGAAAATGATAAATAATATCTGCATGCCTGTATGGTAAATACCACTTTTACCGGAAGTTCTAAATACCACTTTTCGGGGCAGTATATTAATGTAATGTTAGCTACATGATGTCCACAATAGCTATACCCAAGTAGCATTTGGACGTTATCTAACGTCGGGTATACGTCGCGTTCAATAAACCCGACGTCGGGTACCAACGACGACGGTTCGACCGCCTGACGACCCTTATTTGCACCTAAATGGGGAATATGGATTCGAATCGCCTCGACGCGTTGTCGGTATCTGACCTAATAGGGAATGTAATTCTACCAATTACCAACGTCATATTACGTTGGATTTCAGTTACCTAAAATTCGTCGCTAAGCACTTACGTTACGTTTGGTGTCAAATTTGCTACCAAGAATACATACTTGTTAGATAAATATTTTATAACTACCTAATTACAAATGGATTCATAATCACTCCTCGAATATAAATATATAAGTGCCTACCTAATGTATTCGTATTATAATAATTCTGAATCTTTAATCCAGACATCAGTTTTGTCAACGAAAGTCACTTTTTTATATATCTGATTAAAATACTCCGGAAAACAACGAGCGCCTTCAAAATTAGGTAGATTTATGAAATAAAAATATCTATAAAGAAGTAACTCGCAAAATATTTTTTTTTTATTTTCTAGCTGGTTTAATCATGAAACTGTACTGTGGTTCACCCCAAACTCAACCTTATCAATATTATTCTACTAGAAATCGAAATGTGAATATAAATTTTAAAAACAAAAAACGATTTTAAAATGGCTGACAATCGGATACTTGTTAAGAATGCCGGATTTCTGTGTCCGACTTAATATGAACTAACAATATACCAATTCCGACCGGGTCTCCAACATTAGTCGTCTCACACAACCGAAGTCTTCTAACCGGACGACCGCCAATCGTATTATATAATTCTACTTGCCTTGAACTGCTAATATAGAAATTAATTCCACGCTGTTTTCGACATAATGTGGATCAACCTGCTCTCACTACCGGTTTCGGCGCCCTACCCCTTGGTGAGCTTGGGTCGTTTCCACAAAATGTCGAGCACAGCGCAGAGTATATAAATACGACTTGTCATAAAGTAGCAGTAAGATATTAAGTCCCGCATCGCGAGATAGCGGCCTGCGTGCAATGGTAGTACTTTCGTACCACCGAGGCACAACTATCGATAGTAAATAAAGGCTTTTTTCGGCTAGCCCAAATTAAATAATGGAAAATAAATTTCTTGCAGTTTTTAGGTATATAATGAAATTCCGTGTGGCCGGCCGTAGCTCCAGCGTTAGTGTGTGGATCTGCAGAGCAGAAGGTACTGGGTTCGATTCCCAGCCAGTACGGCTGGGAATCGAACTTTAAATAAAAATATTTATTTATCTAAATAGAGCGACCAATGAGCCGCCACGAGGAAGGCAATGGCAAACCACCTTGAGTATATTTGACTTGTACAGCCTCTCAAATAGTGCCGTTCGGATTCGGCAATAAACTGTAGATCCCGTGTACTTGTGAAACACTCATGACACACATCACAAGTACATGCGAGAGGTAGCCGACGATCTATATAGAGTATGGCACTGTAAGAATAATGAAATTATATAAGAGTTTCTTGCCTTGAACTGCTAATATAGAAATTAATTCCACATTGTGTTCGACATATTGTGGAAACGACCCAAGCTCACCTGGTGATGGGGTAGGGCCCTAAAACCGGTAGTAAGAACAGGTTGATCCACATTATGTCGAACACAGCGTGGAATTAATGTCTATATTAGCAGTTCAAGGCAAGAAACTTATATAATTTTATTATATACCTAAAAACTGCAAGAAATTTATTTTCCAATATATAATTTGGGCTAGCCGAAAAAAGCCTTTATTTCCTATCGATAGTTGTGCCTCGGTGGTACTAAAGTACTACCATTGCACGCAGGCCGCTACCTCGCGATGCGGGACTTAATATCTTACCGCTACTTTACGACAAGTCGTATTTATATACTCTGCGCTGTGCTCGACATTTTGTGGAAACGACCCAAGCTCACCTGATGATGGGGTAGGGCCCCGAAACCGGTAGTGAAAGCAGGTTGATCCACATTATGTCGAACACAGCGTGGAATTAATTTCTATATTAGCAGTTCAAGGCAAGAAACTCTTATATAATTTTATTATTTTTTAAGATAGTATATATACAAAATTTAAAAGAATTGGAACCAGTACCTTACATGTGGGAGGAGGATGGGGTCTTCTGGTTTCCTGTACTGACAGATCGTTGTATTTACCGACTCAGATCCATCGACGTCTCTTTTAATAGAAAAGCGACGCGACGTCACCGGTCGTATCACCAGCACCCGACCTAAATTTGCACAAAGTCTGACGTCGCTTCAGGTCAGATTTAGTTCGAAGTCAGATAGATGCTACTTGAGTAGTATAATCATATTACTTTTTACAGACTACAAGCGTACTCCAACTTTCCTAAATGGACGTTCACATGCAATAGAATTAGTTAATACTAGTTACAGTCACCGGAAGAACCGGGAGAACACACTTTGTGTCAGTGCGATAACATGGCAAATGTACTAAGCAATAATAAGCCATTGGTAAAGAGTCATATGAAAGTTTCAGTCTCAAAGACTACCAAAAAAAACTACAATAGATCTGTAAAGGTGCAGAATGCAAAAAAATAACCGGAAGAAAAAACTCTTAAGAATTATATGGTACCACCATGTCAAACATATCGGTCTCTGAAAAAGCTAGCTGCGAGAGCGCTGATGTCATTATTATTAAAACTCGCTTAAGATGGGCTGGTCATGTATGCAGGATGCAAGAAAACCGCCTACCGAAATATCTCCTTTATGGTGAGCTTGCAGACCGTAAGAGGAAACCGGGTGAACAATCAAAAAGGTACAAGGATATTTTTTAAGCAGTTGTCGCTAAATTATTTGACTTTTTAGTGTCTCTTTCTAAATTAGAAATGAAAGTTTCCACCTGTCTCTTATAGAGGGAAAACAAAATGTCGATATTTTGGTGAAAGTTTGAAACATCCTGTTGGATTTAGCGACGTTATTAACGTTAGATTTACCGACTCGGATCCAACGACGTCACCGATCGTATCACCAGCACCCGACCCAAATTTGCACAAAGTCTGACGTCGCTTCAGGTGAGATTTAGTTCGAAGTCAGATAGATACTACTTGGGTAGTATAATCATATTACTTTTTACAGACTACAAACGTACTCCAACTTTCCTAAATGGACGTTCACATGCAATAGAATTAGTTAATACTAGTTACAGTCACCGGAAGAACCGGGAGAACACACTTTGTGTCAGTGCGATAACATGGCAAATGTACTAAGCAATAATAAGCCATTGGTAAAGAGTCATATGAAAGTTTCAGTCTCAAAGACTACCAAAAAAAAACTACAATAGATCTGTAAAGGTGCAGAATGCAAAAAATAACCGGAAGAAAAAAAACTCTTAAGAATTATATGGTACCACCATGTCAAACATATCGGTCTCTGAAAAAGCTAGCTGCGAGAGCGCTGATGTCATGATTATTAAAACTCGCTTAAGATGGGCTGGTCATGTATGCAGGATGCAAGAAAACCGCCTACCGAAATATCTCCTTTATGGTGAGCTTGCAGACCGTAAGAGGAAACCGGGTGAACAATCAAAAAGGTACAAGGATATTTTTTAAACAGTTGTCGCTAAATTATTTGACTTTTTAGTGTCTCTTTCTAAATTAGAAATGAAAGTTTCCACCTGTCTCTTATAGAGGGAAAACAAAATGTCGATATTTTGGTGAAAGTTTGAAACATCCTGTTGGATTTAGCGACGTTATTAACGTTAGATTTACCGACTCGGATCCAACGACGTCACCGATCGTATCACCAGCACCCGACCCAAATTTGCACAAAGTCTGACGTCGCTTCAGGTGAGATTTAGTTCGAAGTCAGATAGATACTACTTGGGTAGTATAATCATATTACTTTTTACAGACTACAAACGTACTCCAACTTTCCTAAATGGACGTTCACATGCAATAGAATTAGTTAATACTAGTTACAGTCACCGGAAGAACTGGAGAACACACTTTGTGTCAGTGCGATAACATGGCAAATGTACTAAGCAATAATAAGCCATTGGTAAAGAGTCATATGAAAGTTTCAGTCTCAAAGACTACCAAAAAAAAACTACAATAGATCTGTAAAGGTGCAGAATGCAAAAAATAACCGGAAGAAAAAAACTCTTAGAATTATATGGTACCACCATGTCAAACATATCGGTCTCTGAAAAGCTAGCTGCGAGAGCGCTGATGTCATTATTATTAAAACTCGCTTAAGATGGGCTGGTCATGTATGCAGGATGCAAGAAAACCGCCTACCGAAATATCTCCTTTATGGTGAGCTTGCAGACCGTAAGAGGAAACCGGGTGAACAATCAAAAGGTACAAGGATATTTTTTAAGCAGTTGTCGCTAAATTATTTGACTTTTAGTGTCTCTTTCTAAATTAAAATGAAAGTTTCCACCTGTCTCTTATAGAGGGAAACAAAATGTCGATATTTTGGTGAAAGTTTGAAACATCCTGTTGATTTAGCGACGTTATTAACGTTAGATTTACCGACTCGGATCCAACGACGTCACCGATCGTATCACCAGCACCCGACCCAAATTTGCACAAAGTCTGACGTCGCTTCAGGTGAGATTTAGTTCGAAGTCAGATAGATACTACTTGGGTAGTATAATCATATTACTTTTTACAGACTACAAACGTACTCCAACTTTCCTAAATGGACGTTCACATGCAATAGAATTAGTTAATACTAGTTACAGTCACCGGAAGAACCGGGAGAACACACTTTGTGTCAGTGCGATAACATGGCAAATGTACTAAGCAATAATAAGCCATTGGTAAAGAGTCATATGGAAGTTTCAGTCTCAAAGACTACCAAAAAAAAAACTACAATAGATCTGTAAAAGTGCAGAATGCAAAAAATAACCAGAAGAAAAAAAACTCTTAAGAATCAAATGGTACCACCATGTCAAACATATCGGTCTCTGAAATAGCTAGCTGCGAGAGCGCTGAAGTCATGATTATTAAATCTCGCTTAAGATGCGCTGGTCATGTATGCAGGATGCAAGAAAACCGCCTACCGAAATATTTCCTTTATGGTGAGCTTGCAGACGATAAGAGGAAACCGGGTGGACAACCAAAAAGGCACAAGGATATTTTTTAAGCAGTTGTAGCTAAATTATTTGACTTTTTAGTGTCTCGTTCTAAATTAGAAATGAAAGTTTCCACCTGTCACTTATAAGAGGGAAAACAAAATGTCGATATTTTGGTGAAAGTTTGAAACATCCTGTGGAATATATTAACAAAGCAAGGATTAAAAATAATTTTATTATCTAGATATGTCTTTGTTCGATAGTGTGTTTTTTGTTTCATCTTAATAGCTTTATTTTTATATCATACCTAAAACAGTTTTAAATATTTTTGTAATTTCAATGTCATTTAAAAGTAATATTACTATTGTTTACTCTAGTAGAGATGGTTTAGTATAGAGATGGTGGTGCATAGGTAAGTTCCATATACTTGTGTAAAACTGATGACATATATTACAAGTACATGCGTGAGATCGCCTATAATCGCTACTTCCTCGAATCGCGATCCTCGAATCTATAAAAAGAAGATTCTTTATAAGCGAAAATTGCAGACGAAGTTCAAACTCCAAAATTTTCTGCCAGTAATTTAATTACTAATAATACCTGAGTTCGCAGTCTACGTACCGGCTAATCAGTGGAAAGTTTGCCTCGCCGCAGCACCAGCTTTTTATTCAATTATCTTATCAAAGTTGTATTAAAAAGCGCGGTGGGTAACGCGCGACCGGAACGTTAGACTTATTTTCTTTGGAGTTGTGTCAATAGAAAAACTATTAAGAACCCGCTTGGGAAGAATTTTCTTCTCCATTATAATGGAAAGTCTTAAGTCTACGTACTTAAAGTTTCCGTTCGTAATGACGTTGCAGAAATTTCGGTCCGGGCTCTCACTCGGAAAACTTGGAGAGAGGGAGAGATATTTTATTAAAAAGTTTTTGGTAATTTTACGGAACGGTCGAGCGTTGTTTGTTTTATACCGCTTCCGAAGTAGTGTTTTATTGACTATAAAAAGTTGTAGAAAAGTGGATAGAGTGAAAAAGGAACCGTTGAAATCTTTGTCTGGAGATTGATTATAGATGAATTTAACATTTTCTGAACTGTATTTCAAAATCTGTATTTCGTATCAATATTAGTCTGGTATTTTACCGCAGAAAGACTTTGTTCTTTTTGGTTTTTAAAAATCCATGTAATAAACCCAAGACACCCAAAAAAATTATTTTATATTTTAGAATGTTTGGCATAGAATTTCGAACACACTGTATGGTTTAAGATTACGATATTTATAGAAAACTACGTACAGACAACAACTATAGTAAATAATATAATAGAATAACAACCCAACTATTTTAATTCTTCCGAGTGGTGTTACTTCCTAGGTTGACGTTTGTCTTTTTGGGCCTGAATATGGGAATTGTTAAGTCCCAAAACATGTCGCCCCCCTTCTTTTTTTGAAGCAAATTAAATTTAAATAAACATTTTAAAAGATTGTGAGTTTTTTGTCCCCTATCCCTCGTCAGAGGTTTTACTTTGATATGTACTCACACTGGGTTGGAGAACGTTTACAGCGCTTTCAGATGGAGGGCAGCGTCTGCGACTTCGAGCAAGTACCATGAGTTTATATGAACAATTTCACATGGGCGCGTATGCTCCGCCCGACGGAGTTCGTCCGACGGCTATCTTCAAAAAACACGACGGACGGTCCGCTCCATCTGAAAACGCTGTTAGTTAACGATAGTAAATAACTACCTCGTTTTAATTTCAAGGCATTTCTTGTATTTTGAATAATTATTTTAAGAAAGGTTAAAAAATATTTATTTATTTATATTTCTGGAACTATCCAAACAAATTTAATACTATCTTAGAATTACGTAAAGTGATCAGAAAGGAAGCCAAAAATGCACTAATATAAAAGCTGTTCCATTTATAAAAATCATCCTGATCCACTCACACTTTTTTGAGCCACCCTATAAAAGTTAATATACTAATACTGCCATTACTCGCTGACGCGTATTCCACACGCATCAGAAGATGGTCACGCAAGGCGTTTTCTTTCATGAGCTTCTCTGTGAGTGAAAAGCTCGATACGTGATGTTATCTGCCTACCGCACTCCGGACCTTCAAAAATCTCATTCCATTGTTGCCTCATTACTCTTTGGTTGTCGCTGTTAACTGAACAGCCCCTTTAAGTTTTCGTGGAAAATGGCCTTGTACCTTTTCAGTTGTCCACCCGGCCTCCTCTTACCGTCTACAAGCTCACCGTAAAGCAGAGATTTTGGTATACGGTTTTCTTGCATTTTGCATACGTAACCAGCCCATCTTAAGCGGGATTTTGTAACCATGACTTCAATACTCTCGCAGTTAGCTTTTTCAAGAACCGATACGTTTGAGACATAATGGAACCACCGGATTTTTAAGAGTAACTAAGGTGTCTCTGTTGCAGTAAGTCATGATTGTAGAAAACCCTGTCTTTTCATTTCCAGAATGCTCTGGAGGCGCTGCTAATCCTGTGCTGAATTTCAGACTCAATATTGGCCTTATCCGAAATCAAACTGCCGAGGTAAATGAATTCTGCCACATATTCCAATAGTTGTTCTCAACAAAATAGTTATTCTCCGATTTTTATAGCATTGTTGTGATCTTCCGGAGGAGATCACATGATTTTGGTTTTGTCGAGGTTTAGCTTAAGGCCCAAAGCCTCGTATGCACAGGTATATGTGCTCAACATCTCTTGTAATTGTTGTAACGTGTTTGCAACTATAGCGCAGTCATCAGGGTATTGAAGTTTTGTGATGAATTTTGTACGTGTTTTTGCCCTGAGTCTTTTTATGTTGAACAGACCGCCGTCGTATCTGTATCTAATGCCCAATACTCTCTCCTGTAGTTTGCTGTCCACTATAATGGAGAGCGCTGCCATGAATATGTTGAATAGGAGAGGTGCTAAGGCACATCCCTGCCTAACTCCTGTTTTTGTTAGGAAGGGATCGCTCAGTGATCCATGATGCGACACTCTTGACTTGTTTTTGTTATGGAGACTTTTACACACTGTAAGAAATTTGTTGGGTACTCCGAACTTTTTATAGAAGTTAAAATATTTTCCTGAAAATTCCTAAGTTTTTTATTGTAGGAGCTACATATACCCGACGCACTACTGCCGGCCTCATTACAGTGTCTTTAACTTTATATGAAATACTAAAAATATATAGTACTAAAAATATATACTAAAAATTGTGTAAATAAAAATCGACACCGGGCCCAAAGAATAAACCTTGATCAGAACGAATATTGAACGATGAATGAACAAAGAGGATCTGGATTGAGCTGTAGAGACAAAAAGGCGTCACGCGCGTCGTAACCTAATTAGAAAATTTACATGACGTAATAAGTTTTCCCGGTGATTTAGCTTTTCCGGTCAGGTGCGACGGGAAAAAGGCACCGAATT